>NC_141875.1:114538646-114690161 GCF_056163025.1 Triticum urartu | reverse complement strand
TGAATAAAGTTAGGGCAGAAAAGCTAATGAGAAAATTAAAGATGGATCGCTTTGATGTGGTGGAGAGTGTAGGGGCTAGCGGTGGCCTCTTACTGTTCTGGCGCAATCCTTTTGTGCTAGAAGTGATGGGTAAGACAAAGAATTTCATTGACGTAAAAGTGGGTGCGGTGACGGATGAGAATTGGCGATTTACTGGATTCTATGGTGAACCCAAATGGGAAGATAAGCATCTGACTTGGGACTGCCTGAGGAACCTGTACTTGCAGGCATCTCTGCCGTGGGTTGTCATAGGGGATTTCAAGGAAATCCTCTACTCTCATGAGAAAGAAGGAGGAGCTCCAAGACCAGTACGTATGATGCAGAATTTCCGCGATGCTCTGGTTGATTGCGAGCTGGATGACATGAGTTGCTCAGGAGAACTTTTCACTTGGAGAAGGCGACGCCTCAGGGAACGACTGGACCGGGCTGTGTGCAACGCTGGGTTCCATGGCCTTTTTCCTGATGCAAAGATAGTTAATGCTCCACATACAAAATCGGACCATCGACCTCTAGTGTTGGACACAGAGGGTGATGCGGAAAGCACATTCCATCATGAGAAGGGACAGCGACGGTTTGAGGCAAGCTGGCTCAAAGAAAGCGACGTTGTGGACAGAGTTACTGAGGCATGGAATCGAACGCCCAGTTCGGTACCACTGTCAGAACGAACAGCGGCAGTGCATTTGGAGCTGCATGACTGGAACCGAAGAGTTCTGAAGTCCCCCCAACGCCGTCTCAAAAACCTGAAGGAGGAACTTGAATCTCTGCGGTCGGGGCCACTCACTGATGAGTCGGCGGACAGGCAGAGACATCTGCTGATTGAGATTGAAGAGACCATGGAGAAAGAAGAAATCTATTGGGTTCAACGAGCTAGAGCGAATTGGCTTAAATTTGGTGACCAAAACACAAACTTTTTCAACAATTTTGCATCAGCCAGGAAGAAGAGGAACTTCATTCGTCGGCTTATTGACGATAGCGGGAATTGGAGAGAGGACAATGAATCTATGAAATCGTTGATTGATAACTATTTTCAGCATCTCCTTTCTGCAGAAGTTACTGTTCCAAACCTAGAGGTCCTTGATAAAGTAAAGCCTAAAGTTTCACCTTATATGAATGAAGCTCTACTTGCACCTTATACGGAGGAAGAGGTAAAGCGAGCGTTGTTCAGCATTGGGGATTTGAAGGCCCCTGGTCCCGATGGCTTACATGCGATCTTTTATAAAGAATTCTGGCACCTCTTAGGTGATGACCTCATGAAAGAAGTTTCGCAGGCAGTGAACAATGGGGTGATTCCCGAAGGATGGAACACCACCACAATTGTTTTGATCCCCAAAGTTGATACACCGGAGAAGGTCACACAATTTAGACTGATAAGTTTATGCAATGTGGTCTATAAAGTCATTGCAAAACTGTTGGCAGCTAGGCTAAAAGTTTTCCTTCCTGATATTATTAGTGAAACACAAAGTGCATTTGTCCCTGGTCGGATCATCACTGACAATGTAATTGTCGCTTATGAGTGTTTGCACACTATGAAGAAGAAAAAGAGGGGGAAGGTTGGAACATGTGTAGTAAAATTAGACATGCATAAGGCATATAACCGAGTTGAGTGGGTGTTCTTGGAGGCAATATTGCAGAAATTGGGCTTTGACACCCGATGGATCTCACTTATCATGGCATGTGTCACATCTGTACAGTACAAAGTGAGATTTAATTCAAATGAGACGGAGCAATTTTCACCAACTAGAGGCTTGAGACAAGGGGACCCCTTGTCCCCATATTTGTTTTTGCTATGCGCTGAAGGTCTGTCAGCTTTAATTACTCATGAAGAGGAGAATGGGCACCTAAAGGGAGTCCAGGTTTGTTGTGACTCTCCGTTTATTTCTCACTTATTATTTGCTGATGACTCATTGATACTCATGAGGGCGGATTCTGCCAATGCTACTACTCTTAAGAGGATTCTGGATGACTACTGTGCTGCTTCCGGGCAACTGGTTAGTGCCGCCAAGTCCTCTATCTATTTCACTCCTAATACTCATGTTGATGAGAAGGTGGAAGTTTGCGAGATCCTTGATATTATGACTGAATCCTTGTCGGATAAATATTTGGGTCTTCCATCAATGATCGGTGTTGATCGGCTGGATTGCTTTAAGCATCTTATTGAAAGAATACAGAAGCTAGTGAATGGGTGGAAAGAAAGAACGTTATCTTATGGTGGTAAGGAGGCTCTAATCAAAGTTGTGGCTCAAGCCATCCCGACATATGCGATGGGTGTATTCAAATTTCCAAAAAAAATATGTAAGGCAATCACTGATACTATATCGCATTTTTGGTGGGGTGACGGTGAGGACCAACGAAAATTACATTGGTTTGCATGGTGGAAGATGTGCGTCCCTAAGGTATGGGGCGGTATGGGTTTCCGTGATATCCAAAGTTTCAATCTTGCAATGCTTGCTAAACAATGCTGGCGTCTCATTGATAATTATGGTTCGCTATGTGCAAAAGTTTTAAGATCAAAGTACTATCCTTCTGGTGACTTGTTAAACTGTGATCTAAAGAAGGGATCCTCCTATGCATGGCAAAGCATTTGGTCAGGAATCCAGACTTTTAAAAAGGGCTGCATATGGAGAGTCGGAAACGGATTGAAAATCAATATTTGGGAGGACTGTTGGATACCAAAAAGTAGCTCCCGGAAGATTATCACAGCTCGTGGTAATTGTGTTCTCACTACAGTTAATGAGCTCATAAGTCCAGTCACGGGAGAATGGGATGAAGCATTGATCCGTGATAATTTCTGGCATATTGATGCTGAGAGAATTCTGCAAATCCCAATATTTCAGCATGACACTAAGGACTTTATTGCTTGGCACCTCACAAAATCAGGCATATGTTGGGGAACGTAGCAGAAATTCAAAATTTTCCTACGTGTCACCAAGATCTATCTATGGAGAGACTAGCAACGAGGGGAAGAAGAGTGCATCTACATACCCTTGTAGATCGCTAAGCGGAAGCGTTCAAGTGAACGGGGTTGATGGAGCTGTACTCGTCGTGATTCAAATCACCGATGACCAAGTGCCAAACGCACGACACATCCGCGTTCAACACACGTACAGCCTAGTGACGTCTCCCATGCCTTGATCCAGCAAGGAGAGAGGGAGAGTTTGAGGAGGACTCCATCCAGCAGCAGCACAACGGCGTGGTGGTGATGGAGGAGCGTGGCAATCCTGCAGGGCTTCGCCAAGCACCGCAGAAGAGGAGAAGAACTTGGGAGAGAGGGAGGGGCTGCACCAAAGGCAAAAAGTGTGTCTTAGAGGCCCTCCTACCCCCACTATATATAGGGATCCCAAGGGGGGGTGCGCCAGCCCTAGGAGATCCAATCTCCTAGGGGGCGGCGGCCAGGGGAGGAGTCCTCCCCCCCAAGGCACCTAGGAGGTGCCTTCCCCTGCTGGGACTCTTCCTTTAGGGTTTCCCCAGGCGCATGGGCCTCTTGGGGCTGGTGCCCTTGGCCCATGTAGGCCAAGGCGCACCCCCTACAGCCCATGTGGCCCCCGGGGCAGGTGGCCCCACCCGGTGGGCCCCCGGGACCCTTCCGGTGGTCCCGGTACAATACCGATGACCCCGAAACTTGTCCCGATGGCCGAAACAGGACTTCCCATATATAAATCTTTACCTCCGGACCATTCCGGAACTCCTCGTGACGTCCGGTATCTCATCCGGGACTCCGAACAACATTCAGGTTACCGCATACTAATATCTCTACAACCCTAGCGTCACCGAACCTTAAGTGTAGACCCTACGGGTTCGGGAGACATGCAGACATGACCGAGACGTTCTCCGGTCAATAACCAACAGCGGGATCTGGATACCCATGTTGGCTCCCACATGTTCCACGATGATCTCATCGGATGAACCACGATGTCAAGGACTTAATCAATCCCGTATACAATTCCCTTTGTCTAGCGGTATTGTACTTGCCCGAGATTCGATCGTCGGTATCCTTATACCTTGTTCAATCTCGTTACCGGCAAGTCTCTTTACTCGTTCCGTAACACATCATCCCGTGATCAACTCTTTGGTCACATTGCGCATATGATGATGTCCTACCGAGTGGGCCCAGAGATACCTCTCCGCTTACACGGAGTGACAAAATCCCAGTCTCGATTCGTGCCAACCCAACAGACACTTTCGGAGATACCTGTAATGCACCTTTATAGTCACCCAGTTACGTTGTGACGTTTGATACACCCAAAGCATTCCTACGGTATCCGGGAGTTGCACAATCTCATGGTCTAAGGAAATGATACTTGACATTAGAAAAGCTTTAGCATACGAACTACACGATCTAGTGCTATGCTTAGGATTGGGTCTTGTCCATCACATCATTCTCCTAATGATGTGATCCCGTTATCAACGACATTCAATGTCCATGGTTAGGAAACCGTAACCATCTATTGATCAACGAGCTAGTCAACTAGAGGCTTACTAGGGACATTGTGTTGTCTATGTATCCACACATGTATCTGAGTTTCCTATCAATACAATTATAGCATGGATAATAAACGATTATCATGAACAAGGAAATATAATAATAACTTAATTTATTATTGCCTCTAGGGCATATTTCCAACAGTCTCCCACTTGCACTAGAGTCAATAATCTAGTTCACATCGCCATGTGATTAACACTCACAGGTCACATCGCCATGTGACCAACACCCAAGAGTTTACTAGAGTCAATAGTCTAGTTCACATCACTATGTGATTAACACTCAATGAGTTTTAGGTTTGATCATGTTGCTTGTGAGAGAGGTTTTAGTCAACAGGTCCGAACCTTTCAGATCCGTGTGTGCTTTACAAATCTCTATGTCATCTCCTAGATGTAGCTACCACGCTCTATTTGGAGCTATTCCAAATAACTGTTCTACTTGGAGCTATTCTAAATTGTTGCTCCATTATATGCATCCGGTATCTCTACTCAGAGCTATCCGGATAGGTGTTAAGCTTGCATCAACGTAACCCTTTACGACGAACTCTTTTACCACCTCCATAACCGAGAAACTTCCTTAGTCCACTAGTTACTAAGGATAACTTTGACTGCTGTCCTGTGATCCATTCTTGGATCACTCTGGTACCCCTTGACTGACTCATGGCAAGGCACACTTCAGGTGCGGTACACATCATAGCATACTGTAGAGCCTATGTCTTAAGCATAGGGGATGACCTTCGTCCTTTTCTCTCTATTCTGCCGTGGTCGAGCTTTAAGTCTTAACTTCATACCTTACAACTCAGGCAAGAATTCCTTCTTTGACTGATCCATCTTGAACACCTTCAAGATCACGTCAAGGCATGTGCTCATTTGAAAGTACTATTAAGCGTTTTGATCTATCCTTATAAATCTTGATGCTCAATGCTCAAGTAGCTTAATCCAGGCTTTCCATTGAAAAACACTTTCCAAATAACCCTATATGCTTTCCAGAAATTCTACGTCATTTCTGATCAACAACATATACTCATCAGAAATTCTATAGTGCTCCCACTCACTTCTTTGGAAATACCAGTTTCTCATAAACTTTGTATACACCCAAAATCTTTGATCATCTCATCAAAGCATACATTCCAACTCCGAGATGCTTACTCCAGTCCTTAGAAGGATTGCTGGAGCTTTGCATACTTATTAGCATCTTTCAGGATTGACAAAACCTTCCGGTTGTATCACATACAACCTTTCCTCAAGAAAATCGTCGAGGAAACAATGTTTTGACATCCTATCTGCAAGATTTCATAAATAATGCAGTAATCGCTAATATAATTCCAACAGACTCTTAGCATCGCTACGAGTGAGAAAGTCTCACCGTAGTCAACTCCTTGAACTTGTCGGAAAACATCTTAACGACAAGTCGAGCTTTCTTAACGGTGATACTTACCATTATTGTCCGTTTTCCTTTTAAAATCCATCTACACTCAACAGCCTTACGACCATCAAGTAGTTCTTCCAAAGTCTACACTTTGTTTTCATACATGGATCCTCTCTCGGATTATATGGCCTCAAGCCATTTATCGGAATCTAGGCCCACCATCGCTTCTCCATAGCTCGTAGGTTCATTGTTGTCTAGCAACATGACTTCCAAGACAGGATTACGTACCACTCTGAAGTAGTACGCATCCTTGTCATCCCACGAGGTTTGGGAGTGACTTGATCCGAAGTCTCATGATCAATATCATAAGCTTCCACTTCAATTGGTGTAGGTGCCACAGGAACAACTCTTTGTGCCCTGCTATACACTAGTTGAAGTGACGGTTCAATAACCTCATCAAGTCTCCACCATCCTCCCACTCAATTCTTTCGAGAGAAACTTTTCCTCGAGAAAGGACCCGATTCTAGAAACAATCCCTTATTGCTTTCGGATCTGAGACAGGAGGTATACCCAACTGTTTTGGGTGTCCTATGAAGATGCATTTATACGCTTTGGGTTCGAGCTTATCAGCCTGAAACTTTTTCACATAAGCGTCGCAGCCCCAAACTTTTAAGAAATGACAACTTAGGTTTCTCTAAACCATAGTTCATACGGTGTCATCTCATCGGAATTACGTGGTGCCCTATTTAAAGTTAATGTGGTTGTCTCTAATGCTTAACCCATAAACTATTGTGGTAATTCGATAAGAGACATCATGGTATGCATCATATCCAATAGGGTGCAGTTATGATGTTCGGACACACCATCACACTATGGTGTTCCAGGCTGTATTAGTTGTGAAACAATTTCCACAATGTCTTAATTCTGTGCCAAACTCGTAATTCAGATATTCATCTCTATGATCATATCATAGATATTTTATCCTCTTGTCACGACGATCTTTCAACTTCACCCTGAAATTACTTGAACCTTTCAATAATTCAGACTCGTGATTCATCAAGTAAATGTACTCAACATCTACTCAAATCATCTGTGAAGTAAGAACATAACGATATCCACTACATGCCTCAGCACTCATTGGACTGCACACATCAAAATGTATTACTTCCAACAATTTGCTTTCTAGTTCCATTTTACTGAAACCGAGGCTTTCAGTCATCTTGCCCATGTGGTATGATTTGCATGCCTCAAGTGATTCAAAATCAAGTGAGTCTAAACGGTCCATTTGCATGGAGTTTCTTCATGCATACACACCAATAGACATGGTTCGCATGTCTCAAACTTTTCAAAAATGAGTGAGTCCAAATATCCATCAACATGGAGCTTCTTCATGCGTTTTATACCGATATGACTTACGTGGCTGTGCCACAAGTAGGTGGTACTATCATTACTATCTTTTGGCATGAACATGTGTATCACTACGATCGAGATTCAATAAACCATTCATTTTAGGTGTAAGACCATTGAAGGTATTATTCAAATAAACAGAGTAACCATTATTCTCCTTAAATGAATAACCGTATTGCGATAGACATAATCCAATCATGTCTATGCTCAACGCAAACACCAATCTCGATGATAGAGGGAGCGTGCGATGCTTGATCATATCAACATTGAGAACACTTCCAACACATATCGTCAGCTCACCTTTAGCTAGTCTCCGTTTATTCCGTAGCTTTTATTTCGAGTTACTAACACTTAGCAACCGAACCGGTATCTAATACCCTGGTGCTACTAGGAGTACTAGTAAAGTACACATCAACACAATTTACATCCAATATACTTCTATCGACCTTGCCAGCCTTCTAATCTGCGGGTAATTCTGCTCCAGTGGTTGTTCCCTTTATTACAGAAGCACTTAGTCTCGGGTTTGGGTTCAACCTTGGGTTTCTTCACTAGAGCAGCAGCTGAATTGCCATTTCATGAAGTATCCCTTCTTGCCCTTACCCTTCTTGAAACTAGTGGTTTCACCAACCATCAACGATTGATGCTCCTTCTTGATTTCTACTTTTGTGGTGTCAAACATCGCGAATATCTCAAGGATCATCATATATGTCCCTGATATATTATAGTTCATCACGAAGCTCAAGCAGCTTGGTGGTAATGACTTCGGAGAACCATCACTATTTCATCTGGAAGATCAACTCCCACTTGATTCAAGTGATTGTTGTACTCAGACAATCTGAGCACAAGCACAACAATTGAGCTTTTCTCCTTAGTTTGCAGGCTAAGAAAATCGTCGGAGGTCTTATACCTCTTGACGTGGGCACGATCCTGAAATTCCAATTTCAGCCCTCAAAACATCTCATATGTTTTGTGACGTTTCAAAAACGTCTTTGGTGCCTCAACTCTAAACCGTTTAACTGAACTATCATGTAGTTATCAAAACGTGTATGTCAGATGTTCGCAACATCCACACACAACGTTCGAGGTTTAGCACACTGAGCGGTGCATTAAGGACATAAGCCTTCTAAGAAGCAATGAGGACAATCCTCAGTTTACGGACCTAGTCCGCATAATTGCTACTATCAACTTTCAACTAATTTTTCTCTAGGAACATATCTAAACAGTAGAACTATAGCATGAGCTACGACATAATTTGCAAAATCCTTTTGACTATGTTCAGAATAATTAAGTTCATCTTATGAACTCCCACTTAGATAGACATCCCTCTAGTCATCTAAGTGATTACATGATCCAAGTGAACTGGGCCGTGTCCGATCTGTGCGTGAGACGGACTAGTCAACGTCGGTGAACATCTTCATGTTGATCGTATCTTCTATACGACTCATGCTCGACCTTTCAGTCTCTGTGTTCCGAGGCCATGTCTGTACATGCTAGGCTCGTCAAGTTAACCCTAAGTGTTTTTGCTGTGTAAAACTGTCTTACACCCGTTGTATATGAACGTAAGGATCTATCACACCCGATTAACACGTAGTGCTTCGAAACGACGAACTGTAGCAATGGTGCACAGTTAGGGGAGAACACTTCTTGAAATTTTAATGAGGGATCATCTTATTTACTACCGTCGTTCTAAGTAAACAAGATGCATAAACATAATAAACATCACATGCAATTATATAGTAGTGACATGATATGGCCAATATCATATAGCTCCTTCGATCTCCATCTTTGGGGCTCCATGATCATCTTGTCACCGGTATGACACCATGATCTCCATCATCATGATCTCCATCATCGTGTCTTCTTGAAGTTGTCTCGTCATCGACATGCAAGTCGTGATTCCCTTGACAAGAACATGATCAATCTCATACATCACATATATCATTCATCACATCCTTTTGGCCATATCACATCACATAGCATACCCTGCAAAAACAAGTTAGACATCCTCTAATTGTTGTTTGCATGTTTTACGTGGCTGCTATGGGTTTCTAGCAAGAACGTTTCTTACCTACGCAAAGACCACAACGTGATATGCCAATTGCTATTTACCCTTCATAAGGACCCTGTTCATCGAATCCGATCCGACTAAAGTGGGAGAGACAGACACCCGCCAGCCACCTTATGCAACTAGTGCATGTTTGTCGGTGGAACCAGTCTCACGTAAGAGTACGTGTAAGGTTGGTCCGGGCCGCTTCATCCCACGATGCCGCCGAATCAAGATAAGACTAGTAACGGCAAGCATATTGAACAAAATCAACGCCCACAACTACTATGTGTTCTACTCGTGCATAGAAACTACGCATAGACCTAGCTCATGATGCCACTGTTGGGGAAGGTAGCAGAAATTCAAAATTTTCCTACGTGTCACCAAGATCTATCTATGGAGAGACTAGCAACGAGGGGAAGAAGAGTGCATCTACATACCCTTGTAGATCGCTAAGCGGAAGCGTTCAAGTGAACGGGGTTGATGGAGTCGTACTCGTCGTGATTCAAATCACCGATGACCAAGTGCCGAACGCACGGCACCTCCGCGTTCAACACACGTACAGCCTGGTGACGTCTCCCATGCCTTGATCCAGCAAGGAGAGAGGGAGAGTTTGAGGAGGACTCCATCCAGCAGCAGCACAACGGCGTGGTGGTGATGGAGGAGCGTGGCAATCCTGCAGGGCTTCGCCAAGCACCGCAGAAGAGGAGAAGAACTTGGGAGAGAGGGAGGGGCTGCACCAAAGGCAAAAAGTGTGTCTTAGAGGCCCTCCTACCCCCACTATATATAGGGATCCCAAGGGGGGGTGCGCCAGCCCTAGGAGATCCAATCTCCTAGGGGGCGGCGGCCAGGGGAGGAGTCCTCCCCCCCAAGGCACCTAGGAGGTGCCTTCCCCTGCTGGGACTCTTCCTTTAGGGTTTCCCCAGGCGCATGGGCCTCTTGGGGCTGGTGCCCTTGGCCCATGTAGGCCAAGGCGCACCCCCTACAGCCCATGTGGCCCCCGGGGCAGGTGGCCCCACCCGGTGGGCCCCCGGGACCCTTCCGGTGGTCCCGGTACAATACCGATGACCCCGAAACTTGTCCCGATGGCCGAAACAGGACTTCCCATATATAAATCTTTACCTCCGGACCATTCCGGAACTCCTCGTGACGTCCGGTATCTCATCCGGGACTCCGAACAACATTCAGGTTACCGCATACTAATATCTCTACAACCCTAGCGTCACCGAACCTTAAGTGTAGACCCTACGGGTTCGGGAGACATGCAGACATGACCGAGACGTTCTCCGGTCAATAACCAACAGCGGGATCTGGATACCCATGTTGGCTCCCACATGTTCCACGATGATCTCATCGGATGAACCACGATGTCAAGGACTTAATCAATCCCGTATACAATTCCCTTTGTCTAGCGGTATTGTACTTGCCCGAGATTCGATCGTCGGTATCCTTATACCTTGTTCAATCTCGTTACCGGCAAGTCTCTTTACTCGTTCCGTAACACATCATCCCGTGATCAACTCTTTGGTCACATTGCGCATATGATGATGTCCTACCGAGTGGGCCCAGAGATACCTCTCCGCTTACACGGAGTGACAAAATCCCAGTCTCGATTCGTGCCAACCCAACAGACACTTTCGGAGATACCTGTAATGCACCTTTATAGTCACCCAGTTACGTTGTGACGTTTGATACACCCAAAGCATTCCTACGGTATCCGGGAGTTGCACAATCTCATGGTCTAAGGAAATGATACTTGACATTAGAAAAGCTTTAGCATACGAACTACACGATCTAGTGCTATGCTTAGGATTGGATCTTGTCCATCACATCATTCTCCTAATGATGTGATCCCGTTATCAACGACATTCAATGTCCATGGTTAGGAAACCGTAACCATCTATTGATCAACGAGCTAGTCAACTAGAGGCTTACTAGGGACATTGTGTTGTCTATGTATCCACACATGTATCTGAGTTTCCTATCAATACAATTATAGCATGGATAATAAATGATTATCATGAACAAGGAAATATAATAATAACTTAATTTATTATTGCCTCTAGGGCATATTTCCAACAGCATATTCAGTGTCCGCTCAGCATACTATAGGCAGTGGGAGGAATGCTACGTATCCAATAATGCGAACCCAGCTGGTATTCGAGGTTCCTCACCTCATCCAGTATGGAGAAAGCTATGGAGTTTGAAAGCACCGGGAAAGGTGAAAAATTTCCTGTGGAGATGTCTGCATGACGCAATTCCCTGTCGTTGCGTGCTAGCTAATAGGCACATATCACAGTCCGCTCAGTGCCCAATTTGCTCACGATTTGCAGAAAATATAGCACATCTCTTATTTAAATGTGATAGAGCACGGAAGATTTGGAGGGGGCTCGGACTGCATGAAATAATAGCCAAAGTAGCAATACTGGGTCGATCGGGCGCTGAAATCATTGAGATATTCCTGTGCGATCCAGAACACAACACTAAATATATGGACCAGGTGGTCTTGCCTTAATTGATGGCGGTGGCATCATGGTATTTGTGGTGGCAGAGGAGAAGCACAACTCGGCAGGAACCAGTGCAATCTCCAACGCGGACGAGCCAGGCGATTCAAGCTCTGTCTTTGAACTTCGTACGGGCTGCATGTAAACCAACGATGATCCCGCGTCTTAATCACTGGAAAAAACCACTACGGAATCAGTTGGCCCTCAATGTCGACGCTGCATTTTCAGAGGATACTAACTCGGGGGCATGCGGCGCCATTATCCGGGACAGGGGGCTTATTTGTTGCGGCATCTACAGCAAAACTTGAACATGTTGCGGATGTGGTATCGGCGGAAGCTGCAGCTCTGGTTGAAGGCTTAAAATTGGCTAATACAGTTGGGAGCAACTCCTTGTTGGTGCAAACGGATAGTCTGATTTTAGTGGAGGCTCTCCAACAAAACTCTGGGCACTCGATGGTGGCAGGCCCAATTCTTGAAGAATGCCGTTTACTGATAGTTAATTTTGGAAAGGTCGTTATTGAGCATTGTAACCGCGAATCAAATATGGTGGCTCATGTGCTAGCGCAGAATGGAAGTGTTGATCCACCAAACTTGTGGTTGGACTCACCTCCAGGTTTTATTTCTAATTATTTAGTAGACGATATAAGTGTTGTTTAAATTTTAATAAAGCTAGCCATGATGGCCTTTCCCTCAAAAAAAATGGTCGCAATCAATTTTCCATTTTTCGAGTGCCCGAAATGAGTTCTTTTGTGAAGGACCAACCACATATTTGTTGCAAAATTGGACCAAATCAATTTTATAAAATACTAGGCCATATTCAATGCATATTTGACAAAATGGTTGGGTGTCAAAAGTGGTTATCCACCTCTGATGAAAAAGACAAATTCCCGTAGATTCAGCAGGAACCGGGTCAAATTTGAACTGCAGCTGCCTCATAGTTTACTCTTTATTTTTTCCAAAAATCATTTCTAGGTACATAAGTATCCATTTGATAAGAGAAACATCAAAAAAATTCCAAGATTCAACCACTAGCTAGGAACGTTCAAGCCCGCCGTTTTGACCGCATTTTGAAACGGGCATAAAAAATCCAAAAAAAAATCAAAAAATTAGAAAACCTTCGCATTGTGCCATTATATGTGACCAAGTTTTCAGGAAAAATGATAAACTTGTAATACGGCAATTATTTTAAAAAAGTGTTCTCGGAAATGAGCTATCATGCATGAAGATTCCTAGCTTTCAAGCCAAATGATCAATCTTATGGCCACATTCATGGCATAGTTTCTTCAAATGATATCATATTGTGCACAAGGATGCATATTGGAATTCCAAACAATGTTGCCTAAGGGAATTTTCATTTTCTTTGCACGGAAAATTCATTTTCCATTTTCCGAGTGCCCGAAATGAGTTTGTTTTGTGAAGGACCTACCATATATTTGTTGCAAAATTGGACCAAATCAATTTTCTAAAATATTAGGCCATATTTAATGCAAAATTGACAAAATGGTTGGGTGTCAAAAGTTTTGATACACTTCTGGTGAAAAAGACAAATTCCCGCAGATTTAGTAGAAATCGGGTCAAATTTGAACTGCAGCTGCCTCATAGTTTGCTCTTTATTTTTTCCAAAAATCATTTCTAGGTACATAAGTATCTATTTAATGAGAGAAACATCAAAAAAATTCCAAGATTCAACCACTAGCTAGGAATGGTCAAGCCCGCCGTTTTGACCGCATTTTGAAACGGGCATAAAAAATTCAAAAAATTCAAAATATTGGAAAACCTTCGCATTGTGCCATTATATGTGACCAAGTTTCCAGGAAAAATAATAAACTTGTAATACATCAATTATTTAAAAAAAAATGATCTCAGAAATGAGCTATCATGCGTGAAGATTCATGGCTTTCAAGCCAAATGATCAATCTTATGGCCACATTCATGGCATAGTTTCTTCAAATGATCTCATATTGTGCACAAGGGTGCATATTGGAATTCTAAACAATGTTTCCTAAGGGGGTTTTCATTTTCTTTGCACGGAAAATTCATTTTCATTTTCCGAGTGCCCGAAATGAGTTTGTTTTGTGAAGGACCTACCATATATTTGTTGCCAAATTGGACCAAATCAATTTTATAAAATACTAGGCCATATTTAATGCTCAATTCAGAAAATGGTTGGGTGTCAAAAGTTTTGATCCACTTCTGGTGAAAAAGACAAATTCCCGCCGATTTAGTAGGAACCGGGTCAAATTTGAACTGCAGTTGCCTCATAGTTTCCTCTTTATTTTTTCCAAAAATCATTTCTAGGTACATAAGTATCTATTTAATCAGAGAAACATCAAAAAAATTCCAAGATTGAACCACTAGGTAGGAACGGTCAAGCCTGCCGTTTTGACCGCATTTTGAAACGGGCATAAAAAATTCAAAAAAATCAAAAAATTGGAAAACCTTCGCATTGTGTCATTATATGTGACCAAGTTTCTAGGAAAAATAATAAACTTGTAATACGGCAATTATTTTTAAAAAGTGTTCTCAGAAATGAGCTATTATGCGTGAAGATTCATGGCTTTCAAGCCAAATGATCAATCTTATGGCCACATTCATGGCATAGTTTGTTCAAATGATATCATATTGTGCACAAGGGTGCATATTGGAATTTCAAACAATGTTGCCTAAGGAAGTTTTCATTTTCCTTGCACAGAAAATTCATTTTCTATTTTCCTAGTGCCCGAAATGAGTTTGTTTTGTGAAGGACCTACCATATATTTGTTGCAAAATTGTACCAAATAAATTTTCTAAAATGATAGGCCATATTTAATGCACAATTGACAAAATGGTTGGGTGTCAAAAGTTTTGATCCAACTCTGGTGAAAAAGACAAATTCCCGCTGATTCAGTAAGAACCGGGTCAAATTTGAACTGCAGCTGCCTCATAGTTTGCTCTTTATTTTTTCCAAAAATCATTTCTATGTACATAAGTATCTATTTAATCAGAGAAACATCAAAATTTTTCCAAGATTCAACAACTAGCTAGGAACGGTCAAGCCTGCCGTTTTGACCGCATTTGGAAACGAGCATAAATAATTCAAAAAAAATAAAAATTGGAAAACCTTCGCATTGTGTCATTATATGTGACCAAGTTTCCAGGAAAAATAATAAACTTGTAATACGACAATTATTTAAAAAAAGTGTTCTCATAAATGAGCTATCATGCGTGAAGATTCGTGTCTTTCAAGCCAAATGATCAATCTTATGGCCACATTCATGGCATAGTTTGTTCAAATGATCTCATATTATGCACAAGGGTGCATATTGGAATTCCAAACAATGTTGCCTAAGGGAGTTTTCATTTTCTTTGCACGGAAAATTCATTTTCCATTTTCTGAGTGCCCGAAATGAGATTGTTTTGTGAAGGACCTACCATATATTTGTTGCAAAATTGGACCAAATAAATTTTATAAAATACTAGGCCATATTTAATGCACAATTGACAAAATGGTTGGGTGTCAAAAGTTTTGATCCACCTCTGGTGAAAAAGACAAATTCCCGCCGATTTAGTAGGAATTGGGTCAAATTTGAACTGCAGCTACCTCATAGTTTGCTCTTTATTTTTTTCCAAAAATCATTTCTAGGTACATAACTATCTATTTAATCAGAGAAACATCAAATTTTTTCCAGGATTCAACCACTAGCTAGGAACGGTCAAGCCCACCGTTTTGACCGCATTTTGAAACGGGCATAAAAATTAAAAAAACAAAAAATTGGAAAACCTTTGCATTGTGTCATTATATGTGACCAAGTTTCGAGGAAAAATAGTAAACTTTTAATACGGAAATTATTTTAAAAAGTGTTCTCAGAAATGAGCTATCATGCGTGAAGATTCATGACTTTCAAGCCAAATGATCAATCTTATGGCCACATTCATGGCATAGTTTGTTCAAATTATCTCATATTGTGCACAAGGGTGCATATTGGAATTCCAAACAATGTTGCCTAAGGGAGTTTTCATTTTCTTTGCACAGAAAATTCATTTTCCATTTTCCGAGTGCCCGAAATGAGTTTGTTTTGTGAAGGACCTACCATATATTTGTTGCAAAATTGTACCAAATCAATTTTCTAAAATACCAGGCCATATTTAATGCACAATTGACAAAATGGTTGAGTGTCAAAAGTTTTGATCCACCTCTAGTGAAAAAGACAAATTCCTGCCGATTTAGTAGGAAACGGGTCAAATTTGAACTACAGCTGCCTCGTAGTTTGCTATTTATTTTTTCCAAAAATCATTTCTAGGTACATAAGTATCTATTTAATTAGAGAAACATCAAAAAATTTCCAAGATTCAACATCTAGCTAGGAACGGTCAAGCCCTCCGTTTTGACCGCATTTTGAAACGGGCATAAAAAATTCAAAAAAATCAAAAAAATTGGAAAACCTTCGCATTATGTCATTATATGTGACCAAGTTTCCAGGAAAAATAATAAACTTGCAATACGGCAATTTTTTTTTAAAGTGTTCTCAGAAATGAGCTATCATGCATGAAGATTCATGGCTTTCAAGCCAAATGATCAATCTTATGGCCACATTCATGGCATAGTTTGTTCAAATGATCTCATATTATGCACATGGGTGCATACTGGAATTCCAAACAATGTTGCCTAAGGGAGTTTTTATTTTCGTTGCACGGAAAATTCATTTTCCATTTTCCGAGTGCCTGAAATGAGTTTTTTTGTGAAGGACCTGTCATATATTTGTTGCAAAATTGGACCAAATCAATTTTCTAAAATACTAGGACATATTTAATGCACAATTGACAAAATGGTTGGGTGTCAAAAGTTCTTATCCACCTCTCGTGAAAAAGACAAATTTTCGCACATTTAGTAGGAAACGTGTCAAATTTGAACTGCAACTGCCTTATAGTTTACTCTTTATTTTTCTAAAAATCATTTCTAGTTACATAAGTATCTATTTAATCATAAATACATGGTTTGGTGGCGATACGTCGAGGTTTGGACGGTGGCCCAGGGCCCCAACTCAAAAGCGCGTAGACTCGCATGCCCGTCGCGTGGTCACCGCGTGACCGTGGCATTGCCATGCATTCTGGGCAGCCTAGCCATGTCTAGTAGGTTGGGCACTCCCCAGGTAGATGCTAGGAAGAAAATAACAACAGAATAATCTCATGTGGAGACCGAACTATGCTCAAACATGAATTAACAGCTCAAATTCATAAGGCCAATGGGCCTAAGTTTTGGCTGAGGATGATCATCTACTAGGGAGACTGTCTTGGCAAATTTTTAGCTCAAATGGAGGAGTTTGGATGGCACTTGCTTTGCAAAGTACCACATCAGGAAGAAATATCGATGTTGAATCTGGGCTCAAATGGATAAGTGGATTGAGCTGAAATTTTGTGGAGTATGGTAATTTGGGCATATTAAAGCACTGTAAAAAAATTATACCATTTGGATAATCCTAGCTTGTACTTCCTTCACAAAGCTTCTCTCTGGATAGAAACTTTAGAAATTTGCTAAGGAAGATTTAATAGGAAAATGGAGCTGAATATTGGAATGTGGCAATGATTTTTATATGTAAGATGGCACAAAAAGTTTGAGGACAATAGGAGGTGTCTAGATAGCACTTCCTTTGCAATGTGCCAATTTGGACACAAAATAGAAAATTGAAGCTGGGCTTACATAGATGGTTGGATTATGCTAAAATTTGGTGTAGGGGGTTTCTATAGTCAGGGTAATGTCCTGGCAAATTTTCAGAAATTATAAAGCAATATAAAATGTAGTTGCTTCACAAACTAAAAATATTACCAGGAACAAAGATTCGATGGTGAGCTCACATGTATTGTTAGATAGAGCTAAAATTTTGTGTAGAGATATGAATTTGGCATATAGAATATGTGGCAAAAATTAAACTCATTGCGATATTCCTATATTTTACTTCCTTCACAATGCTTCTAAGTGGATAAAAACTTTGGAAATTTGCTGAGGAAGATTTACTGGGTAAATGGAGCTGAATTTTGTCATGCGGCAATGATTTGGATAGAAAAGAGTGCCCAAAAACTTTGAGGGCAGTTAAGAATATATAAATAGTACTTCCTTCACAAAGTGATGTCCTAAACAGAATAGGAAAATGAATATTGTTGAATTATATTTGAACTAGGAAATGAAGTATTTTTACATATTCGATGGAGATATGACCCAAAGAATTTATGAGATTTTTTTGGAATTTTGGGAATGACAGAAATATAGGTTGCTTCACAACCTAGGGCAAAAATTGACACATGGACATGACACATAGGCAAAACTGATGAGGTGGCGCCTAGTCATAGCAATCCACCACAATTTACAAGGTTATGACCAACTATATTGGTCGTGATCAGCTAGAAATGAGGCAGCAGACTAGTGTTGTCTGCTTTATGACCATTTTGTTTAAGGAAATTACGACCTTTCTGACCAAAATGGTCGATATAGTTTAGGGTTTGGAGCCCCCCGAACAGCTTTTGACCAATTGGTCTCAAATGGTCATAGATTTATGACCAATTCTTCTAGGGTCACTGACAGAAGGTCACAAGTTGACATATTTCTTGTAGTGAGAAGAGATATGTTTCAATTTGTTGGCTGCTATAATATCCATGTGTCTCCGAGAACTATTAGACCATTTTATCTGCCACATGTTATGTAGTACTGTTAGGACTGCTGGCTGGTTGGACAGGACTGGTATTATTTTGCTGTTGAATATCTATGTGGAATTTGGTGCGATAATGTTTATGCTATCAAGTGTTCTGTGATAGGAATGTTCAGTATTATACAGAAAGGATATGAAATTCTAATCTGCATATGGCTAGAGAATGGACCATCTTAAATTGGAATATTAGGGGGGGTCAATTACCCTAAGAAATGGACAGCCATTCAGAATATAATCGAAGAAACTCAGTGTTCCATCCTTTGTTTACAAGAAACTAAGAGAGAAGTTATTGATAGCACTTATATCAGACATTTTTGTCCCGAGAGATTAAATAAATTTGAAATTTTGCCAGCTATGGGTGCATCTTGGGGACTCCTCATTAAAGGACAACTTTTCCACCATAATGCTTATGCTCTGTCCATTAAATTTACCTCAACTCACACATGAGAGTAATGGATTCTGTCTAATGCTTATGGGCCATGTCAACATCCAGAAAGGTCAAGTTTCATTAACTGGTTCAAAAACTTCCAACTGGCAGAGGACACAAACTGGATGGTGATTGGAGATTTTAATTATATTAGATATCCCCATGATAGAAACAGACATGGAGGTTCAATCACTGACATGATGACTTTCAGTGAACCTATCAGCCAACAGGCCCTTATAGAGATCCCACTGAAAGGAAGACAGTTTACCTGGAGCAACATGCATGATGCCCCTCTACTTGAAAATCTTGACTTGTGTTTCACTTCAGAATCTTGGACACTTAGTTATCCTGCCACTTTTTCCTATCCATTGGCCAGGACTGCCTCTCACCATGTACCCATCATGATCAAAATTGGTACAACTATCCCTAAATCTAAGATTTTCAGATTTGAGAACCATTGGTTACAACACAGTGATTTAAAGGAGATAGTGATGTCGCTTGAAGCTACGTCGGTATTACCCCAAAGAGGAAGGGATGATGCAGCACAACGGCGGTAGGTATTTCCCTCAGATATGAAACCAAGGTTATCGAACCAGTAGGAGAACCAAGCAACACAACGTAAACAACCCCTGCACACAAATAACATATCCTCGCAACCCGACGTGTTAAAGAGGTTGTCAATCCCTTTCGGGTAACGGTGCCAGAAATTGGTGTGTGACGGGAAAAAGGTTGTAAATATTGACAGATCGAACGCCAAATAAAATAAATTGTAGCAAGGTATTTTGGGGTTTTTATATTAATAGATCTGAAAATAAAAGCAAATTAAAATAGATCACAAAGGCAAATAATATGAGAAAGAGGACCCGGGGCCGTAGGTTTCACTAGTGGCTTCTCTCGAGAAAAATAGCAAAGCCATGGTGAACAAATTACCGTTGGGAAATTGATAGAACTTCAAATAATTATGACGATATCCAGGCAATGATCATTATATAGGCATCACGTCCAAGATTAGTAGACCGACTCCTGCCTGCATCTACTACTATTACTCCACACATCGACCGCTATCCAGCATGCATCTAGTGTATTAAGTTCATGGAGAAACGGAGTAATGCAATAAGAATGATGACATGATGTAGACAAGATCTGTCTATATAGAGATAGACCCCATCGTTTTATCCTTAATAGCAATGATACATACGTGTCGGTTCCCCTTCTGTCACTGGGATCAAGCACCGTAAGATCGAACCCACTAGAAAGCACCTCTTCCCATTGCAAGATAAATAGATGAAGTTGGCCAAACAAAACCCAAATATCAGAGAAGAAATATGAGGCTATAAGCAATCATGCATAAAAGAGATCAAAGAAACTCAAATACTTTCATGGATATAAAAAAGATAAATTTGAACATAAACTCGAAGTTCATCGGATCCCAACAAACACACCGCAAAAGAGTTACATAATATGGATCTCCAAGAGACCATTGTATTGTGAATCAAGAGAGAGAGAGCGAGATGAAGCCATCTAGCTACTAACTACGGACCCGAAGGTCTACAAAGAACTACTCACGCATCATCGGAGAGGCACCAATGGAGGTGGTGAACCCCATCCGAGATGGTGTCTATATTGGATCTGGTGGTTCTGGACTCTACGGCGGCTGGATGAATATTTCGTCGACTCCCCTAGGGTTCTGGGATTTTTGGGGTATTTATAGAGCAAAGAGGCAGTCCGGGGGGCACCCGAGGTGGGCACAACCCACCAGGGCGCGCTTGGGCCTTCTGGCACCCTGGTGGGTTCTCCCCTCCTCGGGACTCCCCCCCAGGTGCAACTAGGGCCCAACATGTTCCTTCTGGTCCATAAAAAATCTCCGTAAAGTTTCATGGCATTTGGACTCCGTCTCATATTGATTTTCTGCAATGTAAAAAAACATGGAAAAAATATGAACTGGCACTTGGCACTATGTCAATAGGTTAGGTGATATAAAATGACTATAAAATGTTATAAAACATCCAAGATTGATAATATAACAGCATTGAACAATCAAAAATTATAGATACGTTGGAGACGTATCAGATAGTAGCCAGGATCTGGACACAAGATGTGCACATGCTTTATAGTGCCAAAGTCATTGCCACAAAATTTAAGAGGCTCGAAAAAGGGATTAAGCAATGGGCCAGAGACAAATCTGACCTAAAGAAACTTATTGAACACATAAACTTCATGATACTTTGCTATGCAATTTGGAAGAATTCAGGCCTTTGAGCACAGTGGAGTTTAATGGTAGAGACATCATCAAGAAGCAACTAGAGAGACTACTGGACCATCAAAGATTGTATTGGATACAAAGAGCTAGCATTAGATAGATTAAAGTGGGAGAGGCCAATACAAAATATTTCCAGGCTAAGGCAACTATCAAATTCAGACAGAACAACATTGCCCTTCTTAAGGATGAAGATGGGCATGAGCATCAAGAGCACCATGCAAAAGCTGCCATTTTATATAGATCTTTCAAAAACAGGATGGGCACTGCAATTGCCTCACAAAATCCTATGCAGCTGCACCTAACCCCTCATAGTGATTTATCTTCTTTGGAAGCCCCTTTACAAAAGATGAGATTGATAAGGTTGTTAAAAAAATGCCAGCTGATAAAGTCCCAGGACCAGATGGTTTCAATGCAAATTTCATTAAACAATGTTGGGATATCATTGCTCCAAATTTTTATAACCTGATTGAAGATTTTCACAAAGGCACAGTCAATATGCAAAGCATCAATTACTCCCTCATTACATTGATTCCAAAATCAGACTCAACCTCCACACTAGCAGAATTTAGGCCCATCTCACTGCTTAACTACACACTGAAGATCGTTACTAAATTGCTGGCTAACAGGCTTTAGAAGGTGGTTCTTGATTTGATTCATAGAAATCAATATGGGTTCTTAAACAACAGATGCATACAATGAAGGAAATATGCACTAGAGGCAATAATAAAGTTGTTATTTATATTTCCTTATATCATGATAAATGTTTATTATTCATGCTAGAATTGTATTAACCAGAAACTTAGTACATGTGTGAATACATAGACAAATAGAGTGTCACTAGTATGCCTCTACTTGACTAGCTCGTTAATCAAAGATGGTTAAGTTTCTTAGCCATAGACATGAGTTGTCATTTGATGAACGGGATCACATCAGTAGAGAATGATGTGATTGACATGACCCATCCGTTAGCTTAGCACTTTGATCGTTTAGTATATTGCTATTGCTTTCTCCATAACTTATACATGTTCCTATGACTATGAGATTATGCAACTCCCGAATACCGGAGGAACACTTAGGGTGCTATCAAACGTCACAACGTAACTGGGTGATTATAAAGATGCTCTACAGGTGTCTCCAATGGTGTTTGTTGAGTTGCCATAGATCGAGATTTGAATTTGTCACTCTGTGTATCAGAGAGGTATCTCTGGACCCTCTCGGTAATGCACATCACTATGAGCCTTGCAAGCAATGTGACTAATGAGTTAGTCATGGGATGATGCCATTACGGAACGAGTAAAGAGACTTGCCAGTGACGATATTGAACTAGGTATGATGATACCGACGATCGAATCTCGGGCAAGTAACATACCGATGACAAAGGGAACAACGTATGTTGTTATGCGGTTTGACCGATAAAGATCTTCATAGAATATGTAGGAACCAATATGAGCATCCAAGTTCCGCTATTGGTTATTGACCAGAGATAAGTCTCGATCATGTCTACATAGTTCTCGAACCCGTAGGGTCCGCACACTTAACGTTCGATGACGATATGTATTGTGAGTTATGTGATTTGATGTACCGAAGGTTGTTCGGAGTCCCAAATATGATCATGGACATGATGATGAGTCTCGAAATGGTCGATACATGAAGATTGATATATTGGAATGTTATGTTTGGACACCGGAAAGGTTTCAGATAGGTTCGGGCATTTTCCGGAGTACCGGGGGGTTACCGGAACCCTTTGGGGGTTAATGGGCCTTCATGGGCTTTAGTGGAAGAGAGGAGGAGGCGGCCAAGAGGAGCCCCCCCCCCAAGCCCAATCTGAATCGGGGAGGGGGCCGGTTCCCCTTTCCTTCTTCCCCTCTTCCCTTTCCTTCCCCTCCTAGTTGGACTAGGAAAGGGGGAACCTACTCCTACTAGGAGTAGGATTCCCCCCCTTGGGGCGCGCCCTATGAGGCCGGCCGGCCCCCTCCTCCACTCCTTTATATACGGGGGAGGGGGCACCCCATAGACACGCAAGTTGATTTCTTAGCCGTGTGCGGTGCCCCCCTCCACAGATTTCCACCTCGGTCATATTGTCGAGTGCTTAGGCGAAGCCCTGCGTCGGTAACTTCATCATCACCGTCACCACGCCGTCATGCTGACGAAACTCTCCTCGGCCTCAGCTGGATCTAGAGTTCGAGGGACGTCACCGAGCTGTACGTGTGCAGATCACGGAGGTACCATGCGTTCGGTACTTGATCTGTTGGATCGTGAAGACGTTCGACTACATCAACTGCGTTACTAAACGCTTCCACTTTCGGTCTACGAGGGTACGTGGACACACTCTCCCTGCTCGTTGCTATGCTTCTCCTAGATAGATCTTGCGTGATCGTAGGCAAAATTTTTAAATACTACGTTCCCCAACATACAAGACTCTCTAGCATGGACTTATGAATACATCCATCAATGCCAACAATATAGGAAGGAAATTGTGCTCTTGAAACTTGATTTTGAGAAGGCTTTTGATATGCTCAATCATGACACAATTATGGAAATTTTGAGAGCAAAGGGTTTTGGAGATAAATGGATTGAATGGATCAACATGATTTATGGCATTGGGTTCTCATCAATACTTCTTAATGGAATACCTGGGAAACAATTCCAATGTAAGAAAGGAGTCAGACAAGGTGATCCCCTCTCCCCCCTGATTTTTGTCCTAGCTGCAGATATGCTCCAAACCATGATGAATGAGGCCATGCACAACACTCTGATTGACTCTCCATTGATCCATCATTCTTGTCCTGATTATCCAATCATCCAGTATGCTGATGATACTATTCTAGTAGCCCATGCAGATGCTCAACAGCTCACCCACATCAAAAATATGTTGCTCCATTTTGCATCCTACGCAGGACTCAATGTCAATTACTCCAAATCCACCATTATATCTATAAACACACCCACAAAAAAATGCTTATGCCTTTTGATCTCATGGGGTGTAAAATTGGATCCTTGCCACACACATATCTCGGCCTCCCACTCGGTACATCAAAGCCAAATGTTGTGGATTATGTGCCTATGATGAAAATGATTGAGAATAGACTTCTTAGTTGCTCCACTTTGCTTTCCACTGGGGATAAGCTCACCTTGGTCAAATCTGTTTGCACCAGCATGCCCACATTCTTCATGTGCACATTATCTCTGCCCAAAACTGTGGTGAAACAAATCAACATATATCTTAAGCATTGTTCCTGGAGAAAGTATGGGTCATTTGACCAAGGACCTGCTCTTATATCATGGGAAAAAGTCTGCAACCCTAAGGAAGATGGTGGTTTAGGAGTACTGGATATTTCTACCCACAACCAAGCACTTTTGATGAAATTTCTCCATAAGTTCCTTAATAAAAAAGACATTCCTTGGGTCAGCATCATTTGGGAGAACTACTAACAGACCAATCTTCCAGGTGACAGAATTGTGGGTTCTTTCTGATGGAGATATGTTATTAAATTGCTTCCATGTTTCAAACTGCATGCTCTATGCAAGCCAGGAGTAGGGGACACAACTATGTTCTGGACTGATAATTGGACTGGCACTCCTCTGGCAATTAAATTCCCAGAACTTCACTCATTTGCCATCAACGGGAACATCACTCTGGCCAAGATCATGGAACAGCCTGACACCAGTCAACAATTCCACAGACCACTCACTTTACCAGCCTATCAGCAATATAATTCACTCCAACTACTGGTTGAAGGTAGAACGGTTACTGATGAACATGACAAATGGCACTATTCCTGGGGCAGTAGCATTTATTCTCCGATGAAGATGTACAGAGCCCTAAAGAAGTCTACTATTTCACATAACATCTTCAAGCACCTATGGCACACTTCATGCAGACTTAGACACTAAATTTTCTTCTGGGTGCTACACCATGATAGACTCAATACCAGAAACATGCTCCATCTCAAGCATATGCACTTGGAAGATTATAATTGTGTGCTCTGTGCTGACAAAACTGAAGAAACATCTCTTCACCTCTTCTGGGACAGCCCATTTGCAATCAATTGCTGGAACTATCTCATTCAAGAAAGGAAAAGAGGTATTTCTTTCCACGATGAAATCACATTATCCCTACCCTCGTTGCCATCAGATATAACTATGGACATCATCAGCATAAGTTGTTGGAGTATATGGTCAGTCAGAAACAATAAGATCTTCAGATCAGCAGCCCCATATTTTAATACATGGAAGTTTTACCTGAAAGAAGGATTAGGGCCTCAGAATTAAGAGCAAAACCAAGCAAATATGAGAAGATCAGGAACTGGGTAGCACAGGTTTTGAAACCGGCTTAAGTTTCTCTCTTATGTGTATCATGATACCTAAAACTGGTATTGGTTAACTATAATTTCGCTGTAATTGTACTTTTTATTTATTAATGAAAATACTGTAGAACAATCGTTTAGGCTAAAAATAAAATCACTGACTGGTTTCACCCGCAGGTGCCCGGAGCATGCCATGTGCATGAGCGGCTTTGGCACTTGTTTTAGTTGATGGTGAGGAAGTCAAGATGCATGATTCTGAATGACACTATTGTAGAATAGCAGTCCCAGCTGTAGTAAATTAGCAGTGCCGCAGTAGTACTGGCTACTCGTAGCTAGTCGTCTAGGTGTCATCTGGACTATGGAGACGCAGTTGGCATCAACAGTTCAGTAGTACTACTATGCAGTCGTCCAGTCGTCGTATGGGCTATGGAGCAGTGTACATGTGATCAGGCGTAGGTACATGCATGCATGCAGCTGCTGCGAAAGGCCCATCCCTGAACGTTGAGATGGAAGTACTGAAGGATAGTACGACACCCATCCTCTTCTAGTGCATGTCATAGCAAGTTCGGGATTGATCGACGAGGTAGTCCTTTAGAATTTGTGACCCATTTAGCTATTGGCAAATATGTACTCAATCCGTCTGAAAAATCTTGTCATAAGCTTGTCCCTCAAATGGATGCATCTACCACTAATTTGATGCTAGATGTATATTCATTTAAGGGACAAGTTTTTTTGGATGGAGAGAGTATGTAAAAAAACTTCATGAGTAATTCCATGTCTCCAGTGTTTAGCAGATAATTACTATTTCTTTTCAAAAAAGATCTACTCCAGATCTTCTATGTAAGTTCATTAGAAGTACAAAGCACGTCAAATATAGTAACAATTACATCGAGATATCTAGATTACCGAGCAACTGCTAGAGCTAGACAAGCCGTTGTCGCCGCTTCCCTACTGGAGCCGCCTTGTCCTTGTCGATGACAGCCGGGATGTTTTCATGCATATGCCCCAAAGGACCAACGTGCAATCATCGTCATTAAACCTTTGAATAGATCTGAAGCAATTGACACAAATCTCACCCTCATGCGAGAAACCCTAATTTTATGCCCCAAGGAGACGGCAGAAATCTACGTCAGAGTTTCATCGACTACATCCAGATGAAGGAACTCGAGGAGGATTGGAGCCCAAAAGACAAACTCAAAGAAGAACTGTCGCCATCCGTCTGGGTGCCGCACCAACAATGATTAAAAAACCGTAACCTAAACTACTAGAAAGAGCAAAGGCGTCCGGATTTCCTCCCCATCACTGGCTGCCGGAGTGGCATACAGAGGGGAGGCGAAATCATGGGCTCAACGATGAAGTATGGAGGGGATAGTTTGCCCTAGCCGCCGAGGAAAAAGGAAGAAAATGCTTGAAAAAAAATAATGTAAATATGAATTCCTAGTTTCATTGGCCTGAGTTGGATATTTCTTGTATTAGCATCCTGCAACGGCTGGTGTCTCGGGCGCATATCATTCCATTGCATCGGTGGCGCCGTGCATGGCGCACACACACATAACTTTATGAATTAGTAGACTATATAGATGATGTGGAATGGTTGTGTGCATCCCTCAATGCTGAGCCGTGGTTCAACCTACTTTTCGAAAAAAGAAAATGATGTGGATCCTCCCAAACTTTGGGAACACACGTAGATGTCCGTATTTGCAGTTGAAAGATCGGAATAATGTACTACCAAATCTGAATTTTAGGCTACATATTATTACCCCCTCTGTCTTCAAATACATGACATATAAAATTAGCCAAAAAGTTAATGCTTTCTAAGTCTGACAAAAATTATAAGAGAAAAAATAATCAAAACTATAATATTAAATGAATACGTTATGAAGATATATCTAATGATTTGGTATTGTTTACCTTCACACTTTTTATATATGTTTGGTCAAACTTAGAAAGTGTTGAATTTTTGACTTTTGGGACGGAGGGAGTAATGAACTTTAAATTCAGATGTCCAAGTCCTTTGAGAAAACCAGAGAAATTATCATTTCACCCCCCCCCCCCACCCCCACCCCCACCCCCCCAAAAAAAAGAAAAACAAAACACACACACACTGGAGCTTGGCAAAATACGGGTCTTACTTTTCTTTTCATTAATTGGAGCCTCTTTTTAGGTTTACAAGAATCATCATATTATTTTTAACAAAGGCAATAATTAATACTAGTTGGATTTTTCTCTCGTTAAGTACACCACAAAAAATCTCCCGACATGGAAGCCTTTCTAGCCGGCGTCTCCTCCTCCACAAAAAACCTAGGGTTGCCTCCCGCCGGCGCCGCCGCAGGACCGCCTCCTCTCCGGTGATCCTAGGGCCATGGGGGCATGGTGGATTTCGACAAGGGCTAATGGGAGGGCTTCGTTTTTAGTCGTTTCTTTCAGTTTTGCTAGGGTTTGTGTCCTGCTCAGGAAGACAAGACGGCGCCGACACCCTGAAGATGGAATAAAGGTCTGCCTGTCTAGCCCCCGTTCCGACGATGCGTCTAGCACCGTTGGTGGGCGTGTGGAGGTGTGTCTCCAGCGGATCTATCTTTGTGGATTTGCTCGGATCTCATTGTTGTTCGTCTATATTCGTGTGTCTTTGGATTGAATCTTTCTGATCTACGTTATTCTTTATCTGCGGCGGTTGCTGTTTTGGTGCGCTGGTCCTACGGGGCCTTAGCACGACGACTTCCTGACTGTCTACTACAACGAGTTGTGCCCGACTCCGGCGATGGAGGGGCGATGACGGCGGTGCGCCTTCGGCTCGTTTCAGTGCTGGTAGTCGTCGCTAGGTGGTCTACGGATCTGGATGTAATTTCTATTATTTCTGGTGTTCGTTGTACTGCCATGATTGAAAATAAATAGATCGAAAAAAATTCGCAAGAAAAAAGTACACCACAAAAATCGCCTTAATTATGGTTATACGTGGTCAATAGGATGGAGAGAGAGTTAGTGTTCATATTAACTGTGTACATCAAGCAAGTGAGAGAAATGGTCAATAGTGATTAACGCAGATAGAGGATGGCAGGGTAGGTGAACTTGTATTAGCAAAATACCTGATTTTAGTGAGTAACCTTCTAAACCCAAAGGGGTACACGCAAAAAAAGATACTTAGCGCATCTCCAAGGCTGACCCTCAAACCCCTGTAACCGTTACGGTTGCGCTGTCCAGACGCGTTGTGCCATCCAATATGATCCCGCATCGGTCCATAAGACGGTCTCGCCGCATTTTCTCCCGCAAACCGGAGACAAATGTGAGGGTGGGTGGGGGGCTCTTGTAGGCGTCCGAACGGCACCCACGCTCGCTTCTGACCACCTCAGCCCACCCAAACCCCTCCTTCCTCTCCCGCGCGTGTTCCCACTCGGCGCCAGCTGCCCGCATTCATGCCGCTTAGAGCGGTCGCTCCACATTGAAGCCGGCCCAGAGCGGACGCGACCTCTCACGACTTCTATCATTGAAGCGGCGCGCCAGCCGAGGTCGTCACCCACTACGCGTCCCCGGTGTCTGCGCCTGTTCAATGCCGGAGACATATCACTAGATGGGACGGGACGAATATCTACCACGCCCGTTCAATACATAGGTTGTTTCGTACGCCGTCATTAACAGGCTCAATGGCCGAGAAACTCACTCAGGAGCCGCACACCGACGCACTAGGATGCATGGCCTCACCGGAATCCGGTATTTAAAGGAGGCATCACCCGGCTAACTCCACGCCACAACACAAGCCCCTCCACATCCTCCTCCCTTGCATCGCATCCTCCATGACTACAGGCGGTAAAGCTCTGTGGGAGAGCCTTTTCATGCTGATGAAGCACGAGGCGGCCACCCCTTGCGGCCGCCTGGCAGAGCCGTCGTACCAGGCAAATCGAGGCCGGCTTGTCGGCCAACTCGCCCGAGGTCTCTGACGACGAGGTCGACCCTACGATGGAGCTGGGCTCCGACAACACTGCACCGGGCCCGCTCCTGTGCATGCCCGCTTCACCATGGAGCATGCGTAGGAGCACTACAATGTCGCCATGGCGGAGGTGCAGCCTGCGCTAGCGTCTATGTCGGTGTTCCAGCAGGCGCGTGAAGAACGACGGTAGAACATGTTCCTCCTGGAGCAGCATCGGCTGGTAGATGGCCAGGTCGACGGTGAGCGTGCGAGCGAGGAGGCCTGGTGGCCATGGCCGCAGCGATACCCAACTTTGTCGAGGAGCAGAGTGCAATCTACGAGGCCAACCACACTTAAGTTGCCGCTCGCTAGGAAGTGGCTGCCGCGGAGGCGTAACTCCAGGCGACCATGGAGGAGAACAACGCCAGCTACGCCTCCTATGCGCCACCGACGAACTATCCGGCGGCCCGGCGGGACTACGACAGCGGGCGCCAACATTTCGATCGTGTCATGTCCACCGACGACGGATAGGTCGCGGACTCCTCCGAGAATGAGTAGGGCACGGGAGGCGGCATCGCCTTGTGTCCCATGTGGAGCCGATCGGTCTCCTGTGTTCTACTTTTCCTCGCCGGAGACCACGCCTTGACTTCACGGGTCTTATTGCTCATGCTCATTGGATGGCGGATGGAGGAGGCAGTCCTAGGAAGGGAACAACAAGGGCTTGGACGCTAGTGACTGCCGTAGTTATTGTTTGTTGTAAATGTTTCAAAATCTGTCGTGTTTGCATGAATGTTGTCCGTTTATGTAAACTATATCCGAACTTGAATGAATTCCAGCCGTTTTTGCACGAATTTCATCCGATTAGTTCCGATGATAGTTGAAATGTATGCGGGCAGTCTTGAATGACCGTTTCCCACATCCGTATCCGCAGACTGGTCCCCCTGTCCGTGAACAAATGCGGAAGGAAATTTGCGGGTCGCTGTTCGAGATGCCCTTGGTACTCCCTCTGTCCCATAATATAAGATTTTATTGCATCAATAAGATCTTATGAGACGGAGGAGTGGCATTTTCTCTCTCTAAAAAAGTGTGCTTTTAATATTCAAACGGATTGCATTTCATGCGATGCGTATGGATGTGTATCATTTATGCCAAAATTAGTAGTTTTAATTTACACTCTCTTCATCTGAAATATAAGTTATTCTAACTTTTTTTAAATCAGATATATATATATATATATATATATATATAGACACATTTTAGTATCATTTTTTACTCGTTTTTAGTCCGTATGTTGTCTACATTAATATATTCGAAATACCTTATAATTTGAAACGGAGAGAGTAGTTTCTTCTTTATCACCATCTATAGCATGCATGTCTAGAAGGGGACACAAGCATAATTTTACGACGCTAATGATGTGGATCCTCTATTCCCAAGCTTGGAAATGCATGTACTCTTTCCTTTGATTAATCGGAATAATGTACCGCCAAATCCACTGTTGGAAATACCATGATGACATTACATTTATGTTCTGCTGTCTGAGTGCTTGATGGAGACAACTAAACAAGAGAAACTTATTTACTCGTTTCGTACCTATGCATAAGGCTAGTTATAGTGGGAGTAACTTGGCTAGTAACATATCACGCTCCAAAAAAATATTGCTTATGTGATATGTAGTTAATGAGAAGTGGTAACATAATATGTTACTGTAATATAGCGTTTTAAGACGGAATGAGTCTATAAACTAATAAATGAAGACCTATATGACACTACTGTAGTATGTTACTTTGCATTATAAAGGTAGTAACTTAGACTAGTGTCATATGCATAACACTAGTATAAATTACTTCCCACGATGACCAGCCTAAGTCATCTTAAGTTGTCCACTGCGACCAAGGTGAGGTAGTAATAAGAAAGGAATTTAATGTTTATTTGCTAATTAATGTCATTGTATGCAGAGAATTGACTACTGCATGTTATGCTAAGTAGACTCAAGTCATTGTATACATACACGCCCCACGTCTCCTATTGGCTGATTTCATTTCTCGTGGCAAAAAAATAGTAAACAAGGTGGGTAGTTAATGCACCGCATCTAAAAGTTTTGGTTGTAATGTGACTAATGCACAGAGGGAGTACTATGTATTTTATCAACACAGAATGAAATGATTGTGTTCTCTCTGTGTCTCACCCTCTCTCTCTCTAAAATGCTGTGTTTATTACTCACTCCATTCCAGATTGTCTACCGTGTTATGTTTCACTAGGACAATCATCCAACCCGTATTCGAGAAAAAAATTCGTTCGACCAACAAATGCTCTATTATCGTAAAAAAAAAGCTCTATTAGGTGTAATTTGGAGTGATGTGGTTGCATTTTTCTTCTTCTCAATCAACGTTTTCTCGGAAGAAGTTTTTGTGTTGCATTTTTTATCAATATAGGGACGTACGTATGTCGTAATTTGTAGTATTGCATTTTCCTTATCCCAATAAAATTTTCTGGCTGTTAATTAACTTGCCGTGATGGATTCTGCACTTTAACAATTAAGCTAGCGTGGTTTAATTGATGACTAGGTTGCACAGTTCACACTATATATATGGAAGTCGTTGCAACAGTTCGTCACATAAATGTGACTGATAACCAAGCTTGCCACTTGGTTATGTTGGTTGTACTATTTGGATTATCTTAATTACTAACTACGTTGCTTGCTCTTTGAAAAAAACAATGAATTTTTCTCTGACGTACGTGTGTATTGCATGTTCCATCATATCTAAAGGGTGTGATTTTCTCCCAAAGTAGGTAGAGTTCTCACAACAGGTGTGGCTTTTATTTATTAGTCAAGTTGTAGTATTTGTTGTGAGACGACCGCCAAGATCCCATTTTGAAGACAGCATGAAGATATACAGAGGATTCTTAAATAGGGTTATTATTCTTTCTTGGTGCCCCTCCAAGCAAAAATAAGTTAGATGCCAGTATACTGCTGGTGGAACTTCTATAGTAGTTTTTGGTAGCAATCTCCCGGATGAGGTCTAAATATTCATGAAAAAATATGGTGCATTTACTTTTTTCCCATATATATTCATCTATGATGCATCCAAAACAACATAATACAGAAGTCGTGTATATGAAATCTGACAATAACATGGCGTACCACCTTAATGCATGTCTTTCTTCTGTCCCATCACTTTTCTCCCTCCATATAACCGAACAAATTATTATATGGATTGTAGAAATTATTCCAAAATATTGCAATTGTGGGTTGTGCCGCGATAAAAATGAAAGTTAGTTGTCCCAAATGAATGATGTCCTCACAAACATAGTAATTTTAGGTAACCCCTGCTTGATGGCCAAGGGCAATGATTTCAAACATGGCCAACTCATAATGTGACAAATGCTTTGTAGAAGGCCTGGGAATGGATTCGGTGTCATATAGATGACCAAACCTACATCATGTTTGACAACACTTGGAATGTGAGTTTAAGAGAGGGAGTTTGTACCAAGATTATACATGACAAGTGTTATTTTAATCATAATCCTATGCTTGGCATCTAATAAGAATTATTTTGGGATAGAAAGTTGATTCCCTCCTTCGGTTAATAGAAATTCATAGCTAGGGGATGATAGCACAAATTTTCATGAAGGATTATCACTAGTAGAAAAAGGGCCTTTAGTCCCGGTTCTGGAACCGGGACTAAAGGCCCTCCACGTGGCCACTGCCTGGAGGTCCACCTTTAGTCCCGGTTGGTAACACCAACCGGTACTAAAGGAAATTTTATGATTTTTTTTGAATTTCAAATTTCTGAATTATTTTAACCTCTAATCTCTAATTACCCCTCATCACTGCTCAATTTAACCTTTAATCTCTAATAACCCCTCATCATTCCAAATTATCTAACTTCCTGAACGGTCACCCATTCTCTCACTACTCCAGCCTGAGCACGCTTAACTTCCGGGTTCTATTCTCCCTCGTTTCCAAGTCTGCATTTGTTGTTTTCCTGACAATAGTAAGATGTCAATCCTATTAACCCTCAGGAATTTAGCTTGAGCATGAAGTCACACATTTCACTGTTTGAGTTTGAAACTATTGTTCTAAAAATCAATAATTATTTAGTAACACTAATATTTCTTGAATAAGTAGTTTGACCACAGTTTGACCCTAGTTTGACCACAGTTTGACCACAGTTTGACCAAATTTGACCAAAATTCAAAAAACTGAAATAATTATTTAGTAACACTAATATTTCTTGAATAAGTAGTTTGACCATTGTTTGACCACAGTTTGACCATAGTTGACCAAAATTCAAAAAAACTAAAATAATTATTTAGTAACACTAATATTCTTGAATAATTATTTAGTAACACTAATACTTCTTGAATAAGTAGTTTGACCATAGTTTTACCAGATTTAACAAAAATTCAAAAAAAAACTAAAATTCGAGCATAACTTTTTTTCCTTTTAGAATTTGAGGATTCTAAAAATTTGCAAACAGGCCGTAGGCGGTCAAAATCGGAAGCGGATTTTCGTTCTGAACATTTTGGTATATTATACGTTTTTTTCCGACATCGTATGCAAAAGTTATAGCCGTTTTACATTTTCCCTACATTTTTTTGCAAAACATGTCCAAATTTAAGTTTTTAAATTTTCCTAACTAGTAGGTGTAGTAATATAACTACCTCTCGAAGGATTTTATATTTTGAAGTTTTTATCATTTTCTTTTGATTTTTTCGAAACAAAAAAGGCGATCCAGGGGGGTAGAGTTTGGAAATGGGACCTTTAGTCCCGGTTTGAAACACAAACCGGGATTAAAGGGCATTGCACCCTTTAGTCTCGGTTTGTGTCTAAAACTGGGACTAAAGGTCTAATCTTTAGTCCCGGTTTGAGACACAAACCGGGACTAAAGGGCATCGCACCTTTTAGTCCCGGTTCGTGCCACAAACCAGGACTAAAGGGCTCAGGTGAACCGGAACTAATGCCTTAGCTGCACGAACCGGGACCAATGCTCACATTAGTCCCGGTTCGTGATTGAACCGGGACTAATGAGCTGACCCGGCCTGGACCTTTGCCCCCTTTTCTACTAGTGTATAAACTTATCTCTAGTTTCTTTCTTCCCTTTCTGCCTCTCCACTTTTATTAAAATGGTGTGTATTGGACTTTGAATCGGGCTTTCACCTTGCTTTTATAAATGAAGCAACCACCATGTCCATACAAGTAGTGCAAGGGTCTCAACGAAAATAAAAGCAATCTATTGTGGCATCCGCGTAAACACGCCCAATATAAAAGCATAAAACAAAATGGAAAAAGACCACCAAGTGGCGAGAAGCTCAAGAGCCCTGATTCGAAGCCAGCTGTTGTGAATTGGACCCTCGGCTCACAGCTGTAATTCCTACTAAATTATCAATCTCTTCAACCTAATAGATGGTTGAATATCATATACAATCCAAGATTCTCATTTATTTTGTTTTATTATTACCTCCAACAAAACAAGAGTGAGACGAAGCAAGTGGGGTCCCAATGTTTTACCATAGATTTAATTATCAAAATGTTAATGCATGCCATGAAAAATTATATGGTTTGATTCATATTTGAATATAGTTTCCTATGATATTATTTTTGCTATGTATAACTTATATTTTATTAGATAAAAGTATGGTCAAAATATGATCCTAAATACTAGGGGGCTAATAAACCAGAGGTAGTAGTGGGCTTGTGCACAAAAGTGGGTGGAGTATATAGATTCTAATGATACTAGTATTGTACGATATTTAGCTCTGTAAAACTTAGTCAAACATACAGTTGTTTGATTATTCTGAAAATCAATACACCATATATTTTGCAAGTGAGGGGGGGGGGGGGGGTATATTTATATAGTAAGACATTAATTATCAAAACCTTTGCTGGGCAGATGTGGTGTGGTTTGATATTGTTAACTGCATGCACCCTTCCAACCATTTATGTACCTGTAAAAAGTACTACCCACCAAGAACCATGAAATAACACATATATTTTTTCTTTCGCAAATTGTGTTACGAAATACGGCAACATATGTTGATGAGAGAGTGTCCATATCTACTTTTTCCGCAACCTTCCAAGCATTTGTTTCACTTTAGCTAGCTTTCACGAAACTTCAACACAAAGTATGCATTTATCTGTAGATTTTGAGTGGTACTATAGAAGACCGATCAGGTCTACATGGTATTCTCTCTTGCGCACGCTAGCTAAAGCGAGACACATCTAGATAATTATATGTTTTTCATCAAAAAAAATCATGATATATTTTGCAACAATCCAGCTAGACAGCACGTAGTAGTACCTGCAAGATCTCTTGTTACATGGTCGCCCAATCACATGCAAGGGCGAGAATCTCCAACCAAGAAGCAACACACGAGAAAAGAAGAAAAGCACTCGATCGCAGTCACATGCAGAGGGCAGGCAGGGCCACGCCAGGTCCGGTGGGTAGAGAGAGAGAGAGAGTAACGAAAGGAAATGCGAGGAAAAAGAGGAGATAGAGAGAGAGAAAGAGAGCGCGACTATTGCCTTCGAAAGGAAGGGAGAGAAACCACTGATCCGCCCTTAAGTCGGATCCTTGTCGCCACCCGCTAGGCTCGCCGACAGCAAGGTACACGGGCCCACCGTCCGCATGCATACCATCAACACACTTGCAGACAAGTTGAACAAATTTGCTACAGGTATCTCCCCACTGTGCTCGTACAGGACAGAGGCAACCTTGGATCGGCTATTCTACGATTTATGCTTTATACACGCTGGGAAAATTATGTTTGATATTTTTAGCATGTAAAAGTCCATCTGGCCAAATATAATGCTCGATTTGAACAACCCATGATTACTAAATATAACAAGCTAGCCAATAAGTCACACATTATTTTCGATTGACTCCACAGTTATTTTGGAACTAAAATAGTTAATTGCACCTCATAAAATAACATCCCATAAGGCGTCATAGTATTGGTCACCTAACCACATCTGAACTAAGCCACTAAACGCAAAGAACCTTATGAGAATCATTGAAATTTCTCTACTTTGTAATTGTACTCTTCCGAATTCTACACAATAGATAGATCGGTATGCATGATTACTTAGAGTTACACTCCTTTCACAACGCCATCCCTCCTCCCTCCCTCCCCCCCCCCCCCCCCCCCCTGCGGCACGCAACCTGCCTTAGTATATATATTTTCTTGGTATAATACTTATATCATATGTTTGGTGTGGCCACGTGGATTGCTTACTTATTCAAAACCTGCAACTAAGCATATTTGGTATGATGGCAATTCAATTTGAGCAAGCTTGTCTTGTTGACATGGTGCGTGCCCGTTTGTTACGTCATGTGATTTTTTTTCAGTATTGACATGGGTTATTACTTACTAATCTAGAAGAATCATGAGCATTCATTCATGGCATAAATTGGATTTAAGTTTTCAAATATTTTTGTAATTGCTTTAAATCCTCCATATCGTTGCTTCGTTACTGGAGGTAATTAATATTGGTCATATATAGATGTAGAGGATTCTTTGTTGATTTGATATGTTTGCACTGGAATAATTAATTGTGTATGAAGCCATGACGCGTTTTGGATCTCCATACAATGAATTTGGATTTACCACAGGCCCTTGCATTGCGTCAAATCTCGGTCTAGAGGACCCAGGTGCATCCAATTTTGCATGCACTTTGACTATGCAATGGATTGTTGCCTTTTGAATTAAAACTAAGTTGATTTTTCTAACATCATTATATGTCAAAAAATAACATTTTTAATTGTGTATATATGTAATGTTTTCCAAGTTGTTAAAATACCATATACATACATTGATCTTTACACAAAACATGAACAACTAGAAGGTCGTTTGTCTCTGTATATCTCAAATGTTCAATATCCCACTAGATTTATCTCTCTATACATTGTAGATTTTAAAACACACCTTCTGGCACAAACTATTCAATTCAAGAAAGTGGGATGATAACTAAGATACATGGTGCAAGGATCTTTTGTGGATTTTTCTCCTATATTCTTTCTTGCAAATAATAACTAAAGTTTTGGTGTGGGCAGTTAGAAAGTTGCAAGAACCAATGCTGGGATTCTACTATAATGTCACCTATGGATATTTGTAGTGCATCTACCCCAATTGTCCTATGCATCAGTTTACATGAGCACCAATAGTGTCCCCTAATCTCATGTGTTCGCGTGACTTGCCAGCAGATGCAGCTAGCAAAATGTCCCATATATGTTTACTGGAGCACTAATGCCAAACCATAGTCTTGGACACTTCCAGCGCCCAACAAAAGACATAACAGTACAATAGCATGGAATTTCTTACAACATGGTGTTAACTATAATGAAGGGATAATATCAAAAGTTTAATTGTTATGTCGAATAACTTCGCTGGATGGGAGGTGTAAATATCTTTTTGCGAGAGAAACGTCTTTGTCATATTGCTTTGCTTCTTTTTTGCGAAATATTGCTTTGCTTCGTCGAAATAACTGTCCAAAGTTTTGTCATGCGTAGTTAGAAAGTCATGAGAACTTTCACCATGCCATAACCTCGTGTAATGGAGTACATGGACATTGCAGCCGCACCAACCCAAACCTGCATATACATGTGTTTACATGAGCACCAACACAGATTTGTGTAGTCTCGTGCTCCGACGTCCATAGACGATATTGCCATTGCATCTAGCCAACTATCTCATATATGTGTTTAAATGAGCATGATCATCAAACTATAGTTTCTCGAACACAGTGAGTGCACCAGCAAATGACAAATAATAATATCATTATTGATTGAAATTGCTAACATCGTGGTGCTCATCACTATACAGTAGCACACATCTCAAATTTTATGTGCTATACACTTTTTTAGCGGGGAGATGTAAATATAACTTCTGTAGAGAAACAAATCTCACATTGCTCTATTTTTTTCAGGAAAAAGGTCATAAATCACACGTTTTTGCTTGGAAAACTAGAATGACGTGAGCGCCAAATGTCAAACCATAGACTCGTGCAATGCCATGTGTGTGGACAATGCCGCCGCACCGGAGAACATCTTTTTACACATGTTGATTGTTTTTACAACTAGAAAGAAGGTCATGAGATGCTTTTCCTTTTGCAAAAGAATACTCATGCGTTATAAAGTCATGATAACTAGCATTTGCAAATATTGTATTTGAAATAAAACAAAAAATGTACATGATCCCAGCAGTTGCGAGTATTGTAAGCGGAGCATTGTGCGCCCAACAAATTGCACCTACTCGCTCGCTATCACATGATGCGGTCCGGCGAACGATGGTGCCACGTCACCCGCCACAGGAATTAAAGGGGAAAACAATTTAGTCGCTGTCCATCACCTGTCGCCGTCCGCAGTAGTAAATGGGACGTGGGCCTCTCGCGCACGACACCGGTGCCAGGCAAGGCATTAAATAACTATATATCGAATAGTTAATGAGGTACCAAAAATAAAGGTGGGGAGAGCGGGAAAGTGTAAATTATTCGCCTCGATGCTATCAAAACCTCGCCTCGAAGTATTAACTCCGTATCGTAATTGCTGCGTCTTTTAGATATCGACGACCTCCCTTTCCAACGCCCGCCGCTTTCCTCTCCTTCCTTCCTTCCAGTCTACTTCTCCTCGTCTCCCCCAAAACTTGAGAAGTCGCGGGTAGATTTGCGCCGAGGGGGCGCGGAGACGTCGCATCCATGGCCGCCGCCGCGTTCTCCATCAGGTTGGTCTGCGCAGCCTCGTCTCGTCGGCTTTTATGGCGGTCGTCTGTGCGTTTTTTTTTTTCTGATCTCCGTTTGCGATTTGTACGAAGGGGGTACGCGGCGAGCATGAGGGGCGAGGCGGCGGCGGAGGGTCGGCGTCCCTTGGGCATCGAACATCTCCCACCTATTAAGGCGCCGCGGTTCCGGTGGTGGGCGGACGAGCTGGCCTCCGCCGTGGCTGCTGCTGCGCCGGCGGCGTCCCCGAGGAGGTCGCCAGGGAAGTCGAAGCCGCCGAAGAAGAGGTCCATTTCTGACCTCTTCGCCGCGGCGCCTCCCTTGGACATTCCCTCCGCCCCCGCCGGTGATAGCGGATGCAACGAGCAAACGGAGGTGGACGGCGACGAGGCGCTGTGCGCGATCGTGAGGCGGGCCAAGGAGCAGAAGAAGCAGAAGAGGAGACTGCAGGAGGAACAGGAGGAGACGGCAGCGGCTGCCGCGCCGGAGAGCAGCGGAGGGCGAGATCCGGAGGGGAATTTCGCGGCCACAAAGGTACGTGATCCAGCCCAGCCCAGCCCAAACCCAACACTGCCTGTCTGTCAATGCAATCTTATCATCTACTATTGTTCCTATGCTTTTTTACCCTGGTATCATTTTACTTTTGATCTCCTTGGGATGGGTAAATGCTTTGCGTGTCCATGAGATGAGGAATCGGAGGATATTATTAGATTTAGTTGACTTTATGAAGATAATTTCGTTGCTATTTGCGGGGAGCAATTAGTTGTACCTTTACATAGGGGCAGTCCCGTCGCTTCGCAGGATATTTTATGTAAAGGATTCACTGTGCCGAACCCAGCTACTAATCTGAACCAGGCCTAACTAGTTCGTCTAAGAGGTTGTGTGGGTACTAATAATTGCTGGCAGGTGAACGATGATTTTCTGGCTAAGTGCTAAAGTTACAACGATTTTTGTGTTCTATTCTGTTGCATCAATTCATTTGCTAGTACCTATTTACTGTTTTGTATATGTAAATATTGTTATTTCATGCTTAATTGGTGAAATGTATACCTGCCGCTGCTCATACACTTAGTTAAGACCAAAAACAGATTATGATGGCCAGCTAAGCCAGTAGTGGCTGTACACGAGACAGGCTAGCAAGTACTGCAGCATTTGTACCACATCTCATAGTACATGGTACATCGTCATCGTGTTTCCTTTTTCTCACACCATGCACGGTGGGTTGTGAGCTGCATGCGTACTTGGTGTACCTCCTGCACATTTCAGCCGTGTGGACCCATACACTAGACTTTATCATAGGAAACGGACGTGGAGAAAGCACTTACCAGACCGATATCTTTTGCATTCTTCTCTTGGATAGGAAACTTCATTATTCCATACCTTATACGTTCATTAGCATTTATTTTTTTCTTAAAAACCAAATCTATAATATGTGAATCTATTTATGCGCCTGATAGGTGGCGTGGGAATGTTTCGGTACACCTTTGAGCATGCATAGGAATCGTGTTCAGTAGATGGTGGTAGTTTCCAGTACGTCGCAGTCAACCTGTCACCATATGTTTGACATGATGCATGGTCTGCTGTTTGTACTCTCTTATGGAGTTTTCCAATAGTTATCTGGTTGACCAGATTAATGGGATAGAAGTTTTTTTTTAAGCATCAGTACAGACACAAGCGCTCATATACACGCGCATACACTCACCGCTATGAACGCACACACGCACACCCTACCCCTATGAGCACCTCCGAGAGACTGAGCCGGCATATCATCTTGAGATTTACGAAGTCACCATAGGCGTGTGGCTGAGGCACGATGGGGCAATTAAACCCACCCTAAGTTTGAAGTGTGTTGGAATATAAACCTTATTTCTCCACATCTGATATATATGTTTGAAGATTTCTATCTGGTATAATGAATTAACATTTAATATAGAGCTAATCACCATAATATTGTTTGGACCACCGTGCATGCATAGAAGGCTCATCATGTTTTGCACCCTTTAAGATTTTATAATTCATCTTATTCGGATCTCCAAGGATCAAATTGCGAATTTGATCTTTAGATTTACTAAATTACATTCTTTTACAAGCAGCTTGGTTATAAAATACACATTACCTTTTCTTCAATTAATAGTTCTTGTTTATGTTCTGCAAAAATATTTATTACTGAGGATGGTGAGCCCCCACATCGCTCCCGTGCGAGAAACTCAGGCGGACACAAGCCGCCGCATCGTGAAGCCCTGCTAGTCAACGGTGGTGGCGGGGACCATGATTGCGGCATAGAGTGGTTCTTGGGCACAGTAAACTGCTCTATGGTCTAGGTGGTGATGCAGTGTGGTGTTGCTCAGATCCGCCGCGACCGGCTACGGTAGCATGCTCCCTCGCCCGCGTCGTGGTGTTGGACGTTGGCCATGGTGTGGCAGGAAACCACCGCATCTCTCATCTCCTTCTGATCCAAATTGACGGCTCAATGGTCTGTCGGCGGGCTGCCGCTTCCTGCATGCGCTCGACATGCTCTCCGTCCATCGGGCCCGCAGTGGCAGCGCACGCTAACCCTCGCCTACACTCGTGTGCACCCCTCCCTCGAGCTTACTTCAGCTTGGATTTCAACCTTGATGTCAACCTCTAGTGCTTGCTATTGAAGTGATGCACTAGCCAAGTTTCTCAAAAGTCTGAACTGATGGAATGGACTAGCCAACGTATTTTAACACCCCCCCTCACGTCTAGGCTGTGGACGTACAGGAAGACCTTAGTCGTGGGATCGAGATTAGATCCTAACTATTTTTATATTAGATAGTGCGTTGGCCATTATTTGATCCCGAGACCTTGTGGCTTTGATACCATATTGAACTGATGCGCTAGCCAACGTATTTTAACACTTGCACACGCCACCACGTGATGTGCCCCGCTGGTTATGGCTGCACCTCGTGCTTTTCCTCTTCTAGTTGCCTGACACCTCATCCTGCCCGCCCCTCCGCTTCCGCATCGACCACCACGAGGAACTCCTACTATGATGTCACACTCGGTGCTTGTTGGATCTAGGATTGATGGATGCGTTCACCAACCCCCACCCCATCGGGTTGTGTCATCTGCTAGCTTCCTCTAGCCTCGACCACCCCATCATTCTTGGGAACCACTACCTCCAATCCCCTCCATGATGGTAGAGTCGTCGGGTGTGTCGATATTGAACTTGCCCGCCTACTTGCGCACCCATGCCTCCATAGCCCTGCTCTGCCAAGGGTGGGCCGGACACCCCAGATCCACAAGTTTCACTCCACCAACCACCCCTCCACCTCACTCAACCTGCCAGCATCGCCCTGCTTGGCCTGGCCGCACCTGGCTACTGGCGAGCATGCTCGTCTTTGATTCGGGATGCATGAGGATTTGGAGGATGTGGGTTTTTTTCTGGGGTGTAAGCTCGAGCTGGCTCTGGGCGGCTCCGGTGGCGGTGACGTTTGCGGGTGTCGTTTACTTCCCGTAGTCGTCGCTGTAGCAAACCTTCATTCTCCTGGGTTCTGAGTGAAAGCTCGTTGATGATGGCGCCCGTGGGCGTCATTACACCTTCCTAGGGGTGTCAGGATGGAATCTTATCGTCAGCTTTCATGTAGATCCTTGCGTCCTTGGTGGCGGTCCTATTGAGGGGTTCGGATTCTTCCGTCCTTGGTGGCGGTCCTGTTGAGGGGTTCGGCCGTGACGCCTAATAGCATTGCAATGCTGCCAAGTGATACCCCTCGTGTCGGTCATGTAGTCCCGCCATCCATGCTTCACTCGGTGGCCCATTTCAGTGAACTCATTCACACATAGCCATCCTTGTAAGCTTGCTCTTTTTCTTCATCTCTTGCCACCATTTGGTGCCCTTGTTCTATTTTCTTTGTTATGCAGTGCTTACACTCAGCATGGGGCAAAGACCACCCTTCCCTATGGAGAGAACTACATCAGTGATACTCTTCAAGATCATGTCATTTCTTTGTTCTCCCCACTCCCTTGGGCAATGACCACTCTTTTGGTGGAGATTCTGTGTGTCCTTCATACATGTTCAACAAGTCAGAGTCTCTCCCATCTCCTTCAATCGGCATTACGAAATGACCACCCTCTGGTGTGTGAGGATGCGTGGTTTGGAATGGCACATCTCCTTAATGATGACTACTAGTGATCCTTGCTGGTGGTTTTGGCATTGACTGTTTTGAAGCTCTCGTGGTGTCTTTTGGAGTCTGGTCCTCTCCACCTCTATTATGGTTTTGAGATAACTTGGGCTGCATCACTAAACTCTCTAGCTTTGGAGATTGTTATTCGCATCGTGTCGATACCATGTACTTGTTTTTTTGCATGCTTGCTTTTGCAAGATATATCGCCACTCTGGTTGTTATGGTTTTCGATCTGGTTTCCCTTATAACCTAGATCAAAAATTTCTTTGAATGGGTATTTATTATGGAAACCAACAAGCTAGTCATGCCATTATGTTATTTGTGTATATATTTTTGTTCCTTTTGGTATATAAATTCTTCCTTGCACATGTATTTATAAAAATAAATATATATTGAAATTAGAATAAAGGATTGCTTAGAAGCTAGTTTTACACCTTTTGAACACTATGTTGATTGAAATTGGGCATGCATATACTGCCGGTTACGGAGGGGATAGATGTAAAGTGGTTGGAGGGCTAAAGCGAGGGGATAGTTGTGGATGGTAGGAGGGCGAGGCGGTGGTTTAGGCTTGGGCGCCATGATGGCTGGGGATAGATCGGTTCTAGAGGTAAAGCTCCCTCTTTTCTCTGTTTATTTCTTTGATCCCTAACTAGTAAATGCGTACGTGTAATGCGCGTTGATATTAGGGAGGAAATTAATTGCATGTTGATATTAGGAAGGATATTAGTTACACGTTAATTAATAGATGTTGATATTTGGCATAATATTAATGGCACACTAAACATGTTGAGCGCTCACCATGCATTGGAGCAATCTAGGCTGTTAGATTGACATGGTTTGATTACCGACATTAATTGTATCTGCACCTTTCGGTCTGTCTAGGGCCGCTTTTGGGTCTGTCTAGGGCACATCGAAATGTGCAATATCCTTTGTGTTGTCCATCTGTTCTGTACTGGCCCTTGGTGGAGCCACCCTGCTAATGGCCAGGCGATTGGCTGCTGCTTGCTCCCTGATTGCTTCTATGTCTTCAAATTTCCTGAAGGCGTGCCCATCCAGAAGTTCTTTCTGGTGCGTGGATAGCTTCTCACCCAGAAGCTTGTTGATCTCGTTGGCCATGGGGGATGGTGGTGGGGATTGGCTGAGGGTCGGTAAGTCTGATACCAAGTTGTCACAGCCTAGGTTACGGAGGGGATCGTCGTGGCTGGTACAAGGGAGAGGGTGATGGTGTTTAGGCTTGCACGCCATGATAGCTGGGGAATATATCGGTTCTGGAGGTATTCCCCATGGTTGGTTGTCTGGGTACTCAATAAGTCCATGTTTTGACTATCCTAATCACTACAAAGAAAATCACCCTATCCATTTCATTTCTTTTGCTAGAAATGGCTTTTGATGGCTTGCTTTTCTTCTCTCGTTTCTCGCTCATACATGATGTTTGTACTTTGGAACATGTATTACAAATGCTTATCTAAATAGAAGATATTATTGAGAGATGGGGAAGCTGGAACGGTATAGATGAATTGATGGTGCAGAACTATAAAACTGACAGTAACCACTGATTTTCCAAACCTTTTTCTAGAAATGGATATGCATGTCTGAATTATTTGTTATTTGACTGGTTGAGAATAAGTTCTTTTTATGCTTTTCATATTGACTAGCAATTTATTGACTATTGTGTTTGTATTTGAATTTTCTCCATTATATGAATTCATACTAAAATTTAAGAGGCTGGTGTGTAAATGAATTATATTTATCCATCCCATTCATACTAAAGTATAGATGAATCAACATGGCATCCAGATATGACTTTGGGTAGGAGAATATATGTAATGTACTCAACTTATAATATCATGGATATGAATGTGCTATGACCAACAGTTAGTTGGCGTTCGACGTGTTTTCAACCCTACCCCGATCCAAATATTGTTTTTGTTTTATTTTTTACAAGTATACTTTGACATAAATGTCTATCATCTATGTACATATTTTCTAAGGGTCAAATGTGTTTTTACATTGTAATGTGGCGTTAGCTGCATAGCGACCATGGCTGTAAATAATTGCGTGTGATACTGGATTATTCTACCAAAAGTTTTATGTTTCACTTCACCTGTTTGTTACTTTTACATGACCCAACCTGTAGTCTGACATCTCTGGGTCCACTCACAGTTATATGTATCTTATGGTTTGAAATAATGCTGCTCAATTGTGTAGGAAGCACATGAAAATCCAAATTTACCTGATGGACTGGATGCTTGCCCATCGCAGAAACCTGAGGCTTCACAACGTTGCAGGAAAGAGAGAGAGAATATATCTGGGAGTAGGAAGAAGGCGAAGATCAATAATGCAAAGAAGAAGGCTGACACAAAGAAGTGCATTGACAATAGCAAAGCTGGTAAAGTGGGAAAACCAAGAGATCTGGGAAAATCTCTCCCTAGGCAAGGCATTCTGAAGTACACAGAGCACACATCTGTGAAAATGGCCAATGAGAAACATGTCAATTCAAAAGGCCATGAAGTAATAGAACTATGCTGCAAATCAGTGAAGCGTGTCAAATTCTCAGAAGCAGATGGTGTAATTGGCAGTAAGACGCAGAGTTGTGAGCTACCCAAACAACAAAGTCTCTGCAAGCTGTTCTCGGATGCTATGGCTTCATCGTCATTCTCTTCGTCAACATCATCCACGTCCATTGAAGGAGACAAATGTGTAACTGCAGAAACTAGTAGTTCTGACATGCCCAACAAAGCCTTCGCTAAGACTAAAGAAGCAAATAAGCATTGCGATAACAAGTACTCTGCTGAGCCTAGTAACAGAGAGATGTCTGCTCCATTCATTGATCTGAATATGACACCACCAGAATGTACTGATTTAGGCTGCACCTACGATTCAAATTTAGAGGTGCCCAATCTTGAGCATAGACATGATGAAACTTTAAGTTCTGATGCTGAATTGCTCGCTGGTGGAGAAAACTTGATGAATTTATCTTTTGGCTCACAGGGACTGGAAAGCCAACCACCTGCTTCTGACTTTGAAAAAATAAAGAGTTCAAGATGGGCAGGCACATTTTTGAATGGTGAGGCAATCAATGTTTCCGACATAGATGCTGTTGGTTCTCCACTGAGCTTAAGAGAACTCGCTGAGACTCGTTGGGGTTGCAGTAATGTTTCAGTAAATGATACCATGACTATGAGTACATATCCTTGTGCATTGCCAGACCAGACATTTCAGGATTCATTTACGCAGCACAAGACTTGGTTCTCCAGAAATCTGAATAATGTTGGCTCCCAGCTTTCTCGTGAATGTAATGTGTCTCACAGCACGGAGTTATATTCTCGTTCTGAGTTGAACGTGGGGCACGAGTGTAGTCCTTCTACGGGACAGACAGTTCGTTTGATGGGTAAAGATCTTACAGTTTGCACGACCAGAGGTGAATCGTTTGCTGAAACTGCACAGAAACATACAGGAACTTCCACCAATGACTATCTTAAGGCAAATGTATTATTGCCACAAGGACAGCCTTTTTTCTCTTTACAAGCTCAAAGTTTCCCCAATGTTGCGGTAAATTCTACCAGAACAACTCAAGCTTCAACATATCATGCAAGCACAAGTCACGCACATTTTGGGTACAGGACTCCACATGATTTCAGTCACCCGTTTCCTGCAGCTAATATATTTTCTGGAGATCGATTGCCATATGAAAGCAGGTATGGTGGTTTTTCAAACTCACGGACCAATCAGACTTTTCTATTGGGGTGTCCACCTCTTCCGAATCATAGCAGTGCAGCATTCCATCAGAATACACCGCGTCCTTGGCGTTATTTCTCTGATCCTTTCGCTGGGGATGAACCACCTGCAGCACCATTTTTGCCTATAACCGGACAGCAAAGGACACCACCTTCAGTGTTCCATGCCGATTTACCTCGTCAACATGTTGTGCATTCAGCAAGGTCGTCGGTTTGCCCTCTTAACTCTGTGAGTTATACACTCAGCCATCCAGGCCAGGTAATTCAAGAAGTTTCCAACAGCACAGGAGATGCAGCCCTTCTGTCCAGAAATACAGAGAACCGAATGAGGAGAGCTGTTCCTGACAATTCCAATGCTTCTTCTAGTTGTCGCAGTGTGCAGAAGAGATCAGGACCGGTGAAGCTCACTCCCGGCGCGAAGCATATACTGGTGCCAAGCGATAGCACACATGGCGATTCTATGCCTGTGTACTCCTGTTTATCCTTCGGAAGTAGGAGCGGAAATGCTGCAGGGTCTCAGAACAAAGGAGCATGATGATAGACTTTGTGAAATGCTGTTTAGCCTTCAGAAGTAGGAGCCTTTTGAAAATTGCTTACAATTTTCTTTCTGTAAAACTAGATTCACTATCCTGTAAGAATAGTTGCCATACTTTTTGTGCTTTCTGTGCTTGCTTAGTAGTTATTTTCTCAGCTGAACCTGTATCCATGGCTTGTGTTATCCAACAGCATGCAATCTGATATTTTCTGTATTCGTCTGAATTTAAATGATTTCTGGTACTGGTAGATTGTATTACCTACATTTTGCATTTGCAACCTGGTTATAGTAGGTGCAATTTGTTTTTCCGAGGTTAGTTTTCACTCGTAAGTGGTAATGCAACATCCCCTTTTTTCATATAATTTCTTGGTATACACGAGGCACACTTCAACAACTCCCTAAGGCTAAACACTAATAGGTTGCAGTTGATCCGGCAAAGAAAAAATACCAAGTGTCCGAGAACAAGTGGACAAATAGAATAACCCCTAATCAATTCTTCAGTTGCCTGGCCTTTCCATAATATGTGATCTGCTGCCAACAGAGATTAAAATTCAAAGCACCAAAGCCCACTACAGTTACAAAGCTAAAATATGTCAGGAGAAACAAATCGTCTACGGAATGAAATTCAAAGAGCAATGCTACGGGGACGACAATGTTTGGACGACTCATGCACGGCGATTAAATCGAGCCGACGAATCTTGAGCACAGCTGAGCAGTGGCCACTGGATCCTCTGGTCGTGCACTTATCGTCCATACACTGTCGTGTGTGGAGCAGTTTCGAAATTCAAATCATGAGAAGTACTGAACTTCGTTCTCTTTTCATCAACTCAACATTACCTCAAGTCCATATTAATTCTTTTTGATCAAGCCAAAATAATATATAGTTGGTCAAATAATCGTGGTTGTAAAGATATTATCTATACTAGGGTCTTTAGTCTTTACCCTCGGTGCGAGAGGGTAAAAGAATCCAAGGCCGGAGAAGCATCGAGAAAAGAAACCAGTGACAAAAAGGTCGCTCCTAAGTCGCTCCCGCCGGCGACTCAGGGAGCCAACCCTAGCACCGCCACTTCTCAGCCCCCTTCCCGGCCTAGCGTGTCGCAGCTGCTACAAGGTGGCTCGGGGCTGCTCCTTGGGGTCTCGACGTGGATGTGGGCTGTCACGGCGTGGTGGTAGCTCATGGTGGTGGTCTGGATCATTTCACGGCGGCGGTTGGTCTCCTCCGGCGTCGGCCGTCAGTGAGCGGCCTGTATCGGACCTTCGTTTCCTCCCCTCGTCGTCCGGGCTCTACCCTTGTCGTTGGGCTGGACCGCTCCCAGCTGCAGTCCATTGCTCGTCTTGCGCCCAGCAGTAGGACCGAGCTCGTCTCGCGCCCGACAGCAGGATCAAGGTCATCTCGCGCCCGGCGTTTGGACCGAGCTTGTCTTGCACCCGATGCAGCAGGACGGGTCGATGGAGGCCAATTTGTCCGGCCCTTTTGGGTCTCGGTGCGGGGGGTGGGGGGGGGCACCCAGGAGTGTGAAAGGAGCGGCCTTTCCACTTGTCTCTTTGGTTGGGGTAGCGACGGGTCTCGGGTGAGGTGGTGTCAAGGTCTTGGATGCCGGGACGGCTGCCCTGGTGGTGATAGCGCGGTGCTCATGGGCAGAGCCCGTGGCTTGGTGCTGCCCGGTGACCATGGCCGTGTGGGCAGCATGGTGGCAGGGGTGTGGCGTTCGGTGGCGGTGAGTGGTTGCTGGGGTGAAAACCTGTTCTGTCTTCGAACGGACCGGCGGCGGCGTAGCGCGTTACCTTCTTGAAGGCGTCGTCGCGGCTCTCATCGGTCATCGTGTCGCTCCAGGGGAAACTCTGACCCCCGGGTCGGGCGGTGGCGGCGCGTTGGTGTTGTAACCTTCTTGGAGGTACCGCCTTGGAGCTCACGGTTCGTCATATGCGGCTTCATCTCTTCGCGATGGCGTGTTCACGGTGGAGGTCCCCGATTGCTCTTGTAGTGTTAAGGGTGATGTTGCTGTGCTCAGCGCCTATGTATCTCATCTTGGATGGGTGCGTGTGTTGTCGTGGGATGCGTTTGTACTTGGGCCGTGGTTGATCTTTGCTTTATATATAAAATGGGGCGAAAGCCTTTTTGATAATTAAACTAACAGGGTTTTATATATGGGTGTTATTGATGGAATTACTAATGGAGCGGGGCTTACCCTCCCTGATTTTTTCCTTTCGTCTGACTTTGAAGCAAACCAAGAAAATTGAGGAGTTGACAATTGTCCTTCCATTTGTTTCATATTTATTACTCCACATAACATTCCTATAAACTAGGTGATTGGCAATCCAGATTTCTATTTCTAATATATCTGGACCCTAGATAGAAGCATAGTTTGCTGAAGAGCTTGCCTTTAAAGAAACTAAGAAACTACCAGATGTAGCCCTTAGCTTGCCCATCTTTGACGGAATCATAGTTTGCTGAAGACTCGCCCCTAGCACTATTTTCCAAACGTTGTTAATAGGCTTTCTTGTACTAGTGGCACTTCATAATTTCTTGAAGACTGTGGAGGCTTTGTGAAACAAAGAGTCATAGAACCGCGTCAACTAGCACACATATTGGCAAGCACACGCGAATCAATTTGTGGTTGGATCGTTAAAAGGATTGTGGTATCTTCAGCCCACCATGGTTCAAGTCTTGATGCTCGCATTTATTTCTGGATTTATATCAGCATTTCCGGTGATGCACATTCAGTGGGAGGAGCGCCATCCCCCGCGCCGCCGCCGGCCTCCTCGCCTGCTTCCGCCGCCGGGCGAGCGCCTCCAGGCTTGCCCTGCTCCCCCCTTTCCTCCCCCCACACCCCCGCGGCACGCCCGCGCGCGCCGATGGGACCCTTTCCTTCTACAGCCTTGAACCCTCCTTCCTCCCCTCTCCCCCGCCGTCGCCGGCGAGCTCCGTCAGGAAAAGCCGGGGGGAGGGGGGCGCGGCGGCGGCGGGGGGCCCTTCTCCCCCTGCTCGTGGGACACCGGCGCGGGGCGGTCTCCTCGAGCTGCGACGCTGGACTTTGCGGGGTTCAGCGGCTCGGCGGCGGACTCGCGGGGCGACCGACTGGTGGCGGTGCGCCGGCGCCTTGGGGCTCGTGCGTGGCGGGGCGGCTGCGGCACTCCCGTCTCGGGAGGTGGCGCGCGGTCGGCCCCCTGCTGATCCAGCCAGATCTGGTGGTGGGGGTCGGCCGGCGGCGCATGGCGGCGGTGGTGCGTGCCCGGCGGCTCCGGCGCTATGAGCTCGCTGGGCGACGCGGGTAGGGTAGCGGCTGGGCGTGGCAGTTGCTCCGGCCGTGGGCGGCGACATGTGGAGGTCCGGCGGTGGTGGACTCCCGGTGTCGTGGCGGCTTCATGGTTGCTTGGCGGATCTGCTTGCGGCGGCGGCTTGTCTGCGATCGGATCGTTTCGGCCTTCACTCCATCACCTCGGCGCTCGGTCGCTACTCCCTTCGAAGGGTTGGCCCTTTCCTAGCTGTTGTACATCGCTCGTCTCGCGCCCGGTGCAACAGGATCGAGCTCGTCTCGCGCACAGTGCCGCAGGACCAAGCTCGTCTCGTGCACGGTGCAATAGGATTGTCTTCGTCCCCGCCCCACGGTGCTGCAGGGCCAATCTCGTCTCGCGCTCCGGGCTGCAGGATGGGTTGATGGATGCCAGTGCTGGCTGACCTATTGCGTCTCGACGCTGGGGTGGGCCAGGGGTGCAAAGGCGGCTCCTTTTCTGCTCGTCCCTTTGGTTGGGGTAGCGGCGGGTCTCGGATGTGGTGGTGTCAAGGTCTTGGATGCCAGGACGGCGGCCCTGGTGGCGGTGCACAGTACTCTTGGGTAGAGCCCGTGTCTTGGCGCTGCCCGATGACCATGGCCGTGTGGGCGGCATGGTTGCCGTGGTGTAGCGTTCAGTGGCGGTGAGTGTTGGCCAGGGTGAAAACCTGCTCTATCTCGGACGGACCGGCGACGGCGAAGCTTGTTCCCTTCTTGAAGGCTTTGCCGTGGCTCTCACCGCCCGTCGTGCGGCTCCGGGGGAAACTCTGATTCTTGGATCGGGCGGTGGCAGCGCTCCGATGTCGTATCCTTCCTAAAGGCACCGCCTTGGAGTCCACGGTTCGCTGTATGCGGCTTCATCTCTTCGTGGTAGTGTGCTAGCGGTGGTGTTGCTGTGCTCAGCGCTTTTGTATCCCGCCTTGGGTGTGTGTGGTGTGGATGTACGTTTGTTTCGGATGGTGTTGATTTTTGCTTTATATATAAAACAGGGCGAAAGCCTTTTTCGGTATAGAGATGAGTATATGCGCATGTATATGAACACTCGGCCTTTTATTTCTTTTAGTTTGGACTCTTTGTAAGAAGACCTGGTAGTTTCTGGTAATAGAAATTGGATAGGCAAGCTCTTTTTTTTTTCTGATAAAAGAAAATCCTACACAAAAGACAAGGCCACTATTATCCTTCGATTCATATGATTACGATGGGCTTCGAGGAACCCAAAGTCATACGCAATTAGGTGAAAGAAATAACATACACCACACTCAGAGATAATCTGTCACTTTAACTACCAATGACAACAATGCCTATATCAACAAGACACTACTAGAAGAATGCTTATAGATAGAATCTTAACAGTAGTGCGAGGTTGAGAGGCAGCGCTACTACCTAGTAGTAGCACGTTGCATGTACCAGCGCTGCTGCTAAGTAGTCTCATCCTCACCCACGGGGCTGCCCGTAGTAGTAGCGTTATGCAAAAAACAACGCTACTACTAGTCTCATAGTAGTAGCGCGTGTCAATGGCTCACCGCTACTACTATGTGTGCATGGTGCCAGCAGGTGGGCCCCACTTAGCAGCAGCAGTGGGGCCCCCTTAGAACAGCAGCGTGGGTTACAGACTGACGCTACTGCTGCTACACTTAGCAGTAGCGCTGGCCCATTACCCATGCTGCTGCTAAGTGGCCTTCTCCTCTCCCCTACCCGTCACTCTACTGCTAATGGGCTTAGTAGTAGCACGAGCCCATGACCCATGCGACTACTAAGCCAGCCTTATCGTCTTTCCTCCGCGGCCCGTCCACCTCACTCTCCCCTCACGCTCTCTCGCAGCCATCGCCTGCTTTCTCTGCCGTCGCCGTCGCCCACTCTATCTACCACTTCCGACACCCGTCGTTGTCTTGAGGTAGCTCCCGCCCTATTCCTCTCACCGCCCTCCTCTCTTCTCCCTCCTGTGGCCGCCCAACGTCCTCCTCTCCTCCCTCCCTCCTCCTCTCGCCTCCCTCCTCCCGCCGGCCATCGGCCTCCTCTCCTCTGGACGCCATCTCCTTCCTCCCTTCGTCCCTCCCGCATTCTCCATTCTGCCTCCCTCCCTCCTCTCGTCGGCCGCCCCCTCCTCTGGACGCTCTCTCCTCCCTTCCTCCCTCCTGCCTCCTTTCTGCCTCCCTCAAATCGTTTTACTGGCTTATGCATTTTCTATTTTATAGTTTGTAGTTTACTAAATTTATTTGGTAGAATTTTCTAGGGTTGAAGAAGTAGACAGTAGGTAAAAATATATTTATTAGGAATCAAATTGGATATTCCCATATGCAAGTTCTAGGTTCCACTAGTAGAAAAAGGGTCAAATGTGCGACACATTAGTCCCGGTTTGTAACAGAACCGGCACTAATGTGTCCATTAGTGCCGGTTCCAACGGCTAGGCAGGAGGAGCTCTTTAGTACCGGTTCGTGGCGAACCTTTAGTACCGGTTCGTGCCACGAACCGGTACTAACGAGAGTGGTGGCAGGATGTTGTCAGAGTGGGCCCCCTCCAGCACCTTTAGTACCGGTTCGTGCCACGAACCGGTACTAAAGGTCGTCCTATATAAACCCTTCGTCCATCAGCACTCTGTTCTTCCCCCTTTCCCCTCTCCCTCTCCTCTGTTCTTCCCTTCTTCCTCTCGAGTTCATCACAAAATTTGCCCCAAATTTGTCAAGATTTGCAGGCCCCCATCCATTCAAATGATCACAAAGGTTAGCAACTTTGTCCTTTCATCTCTCATTGCTAGATTAGCTCTTGCATTGGTTTATATAGTGATTAATTGTGGGTTTTAGTAATTTGGGAGGAATTATATGTGGTAGTATTTGATTCATATGCAAATTGAGGTCAAAATAACACTTAGTTTGCATATGTAGGTGTGGTTTACTTAGTGCCTTCTAAATCTCCGTCGTAACCACCGTCGATTGCCCGCACCGTCCCGTCACTGGCACCACCTTGTGGTGAGCCTCTTGTTCATGAAATTTTATATAAAAAATGATGTTTGTGTGATTTGGATATATAGTTACTCATATAATTATCTTACCCGTACGTTGTTTGTTATACATAGTGCCATGGTTTTGATATCCGTCCCCGTCGGCCCTCGCCCTTGTTATGATTCAGATGTGGTATATTCTCTTTTAAAACTATTTGTTGCATTTCGTGTTTATGACAAATTATGCCCATCAAGCTGACATAGATATTTGCATGTAGGAGGTAGTTGAACCGGAAATTCAAACTGACCCTATTGTCGAGAGGTTAAATTTAGTTGAAAGAGAAAACGAGGATTTGAATTTTTTTTGAAAAGAATTGAGGGGGAGAAGATGGAATTGGAGTTGCATGTTGCCGATGTCATCGATGATCACAAGATTAAGATGGAGAAAATGCGCTTGAAGATTAGAAAGATTAGAAAATATGCCATTCATAGTGAGGCTTGGTATCATTATGCTGTTGGATCAATTTTTACCTTAGTTGCGATCTTGATCGCATTTGTTGTTGCATTTAAATTCTTTAGCTAGAGAGTTATTTGTTTGTTGCATTTAAGTGTTGTATGAACTTTATGTATGAACTTTATGTATTGTATTAATTTGGTGTTTTCGGTGCTGTGTATTGAAGATGAGCCGGCAATGGATGTACGATGACCAATGCTCTCCCGAGTTCATTAATGGCGTGCATACTTTTCTGCTTGCGGCTGAGGCAAACAAGCGGGTAGATGGTTTTATGCCTTGTCCATGTGCTGGCTGTAAGAATGGTCACAATTACTCTACGTCAAGAACCATTCACGTCCGACTGTTTGAGTCGGTTTCATGCCCCACTATAATGTTTGGACCAAGCATGGAGAAAGAGGGGTTATGATGGAAGACAATGAAGAAGAAGAGGACGACGACAACTATCCTGGCCATGGGTTCCCTGAATACGACGATACAACAATGAGGGAAGAAGCTGAGCCGGTAATGCGGGAAGAAGCTGAGCCGGCAATGCGGGAAGAAGCTGAAGAAGAGGCATCAGATGAGCCCGTTGATGATCTAGGTCGGGCCATTGCCGATGCAAAGAGAAACTGCGCAAGTGATTTGGAGAAGAAGAAGTTGCAGCGCATGTTAGAGGATCACAAAAAAATGTTGTATCCGAATTGCGTAGGTGACAAGAAAAAGCTGGGCACCACACTGGAATTGCTACAATGGAAGGCAGAGAATGGTGTATCTGACAAGGGATTTGGAAAGTTGCTGGTAATGATAAAGAATATGCTTCCAAAGGACAATGAATTGCCCGAGAGTACGTACGAAGCAAAGAAGGCTGTCTGCCCTCTAGGGTTAGAGGTGCAGAAGATACATGCATGCCCTAATGATTGCATCCTCTACCGCGGTGAGTATGAGGATTTGAATGCTTGCCCGGTATGTGGTGCATTTCGCAATAAGATCAGTCGCGATGACCCTGGTGATGTCGAGGGTGAGCGCCCCAGGAAGATGATTCCTGCCAAGGTGATGTGGTATGCTCCTATAGTACCACGGTTGAAACATTTGTTCCAAAACAAAGAGCATGCCAAGGCGATGCGATGGCACAGAGAAGACCGTAAGAAAGACGGAAAGTTGAGAGTACCCGCTAATGGGTCGCAGTGGAGAAAAATCGAAAGAAAGTACGGGAAGGAGTTTGTAGATGACGCAAGGAACGTATGGTTTGGTCTAAGCGCATATGTCATTAATCCTTTTGGGGAGCAGAGCAGCAACCATAGCACCTGGCCTGTGACTCTATGTTTGTATAACCTTCCTCCTTGGTTGTGCATGAAGCGGAAGTTCATTATGATGCCAGTGCTCATCCAAGGCCCTAAGCAACCCGGCAACGACATTGATGTGTACCTAAGGCCATTAGTTGAAGAACTCTTACAACTGTGGAATGGAACAGGTGTACGTGTGTGGGATGAGCACATGGGGGAAGAATTTGACCTAAAGGCGTTGCTGTTCATGACCATCAATGATTGGCCTGCTCTCAGTAACCTTTCAGGACAGACAAACAAGGGATACCGCGCATGCACGCACTGTTTGGACGATACCGACATTATATATTTGGCTAATTGTAAGAAGAGTGTGTACCTGGGACATCATTGATTTCTTCCGAGCAGGCATCCCGTAAGAAAGAAAGGCAAGCATTTCAAAGGTGAGGCGGATCACCGGATGAAGCCTCGGCACCGTACTGGTGCTGATGTACATGATATGGTCAACGATTTGAAGGTGGTCTTTGGAAAGGGTCTTGGTGGACAACCTGTTCCGAATGACGCTGACAGACGCGCACCCATGTGGAAGAAGAAATCTATATTTTGGGACCTGCCCTATCGGAAAGACCTAGAGGTCCGCTCCGCAATCGACGTGATGCACATGGCGAAGAATCTTTGTGTGACCCTGCTTGGCTTCTTGGGCGTGTATGGGAAGACAAAAGATACACCTGAGGCACGGGAGGACCAGCAACGTATGCATGGAAAAGACGGCATACATCAGGGTCATGCAAGCTACGCTCTTACCAAAGAAGAGAAGGAAATCTTCTTTGAATGCCTGCTCAGTATTAAGGTACCGTCTGGCTTCTCGTCGAATATAAAGGGAATAATAAACATGGCAGAGAAAAAGTTCCAGAACCTAAAGTCTCATGACTACCACATGATTATGACGCAACTGCTTCCTGTTGCATTGAGGGGGCTTCTACCGGAAAACGTTCGATTAGCCATTGTGAAGCTATGTGCATTCCTCAATGCAATCTCTCAGAAGGTAATCAATCCAGAAATCATACCAAGGTTAGAGAATGAATTGGTGCAATGTCTGGTCAGTTTCGAGTTGATGTTCTCACCATCCTTCTTCAACATCATGACGCACGTCCTTGTTCACCTATGCGAAGAGATTAACGTTTTGGGTCCTGTATTTCTACACAATATGTTCCCCTTTGAGAGGTTCATGGGAGTCTTAAAGAAATATGTCCATAACCGTGCTAGGCCAGAAGGAAGCATCTCCAAGGGCCATGAAAATGAGGAGGTCATTGAGTTTTGTATTGACTTTATTCCTGACCTTAAGCCGATTGGTGTTCCTGAATCGCGGCATAAGGGCAGACTGGATGGAAAAGGCACGCTAGGAGGGGAACAAATAATATGTATGGACGGACATTCTCTCACTGAAGCACACTACACAGTTCTACAGAATTCCGCCTTGGTGGCTCCGTATATGGATGAACACAAGAATTTGCTACGCTCCAAACACCCGGAGCGGTCTGATGACTGGATTACATGTGAACAAACCAGGAGTTTCGCCAGCTGGTTGCAGACACGTACCATGCATGACGCCTCTATTGAAGATGACCTGTACTTGCTGTCCCAGTTACCATCTTCGACTATAATGACTTTCAAAGGGTACGAGATAAATGGTAATACATTTTACACGATCGCCCAAGATAAGAAGAGCACCAACCTGTTGGGGAACGTAGCAGAAATTCAAAATTTTCTATGCATCACCAAGATCAATCTATGGAGTAATCTAGCAACGAGGGAAGGAGAGTGCATCTACATACCCTTGTAGATTGCAAAGCGGAAGCATTCAAGTGAACGGGGTTGATGGATTCGTACTCGTCGTGATCCAAATCACCGATGATCCTAGTGCCGAACGGACGGCACCTCCGTGTTCAACACACGTACAGCCCGGTGACGTCTCCTACGCCTTGATCCAGCAAGGGGAGAAGGAGAGGTTGGGGAAGACTCCATCCAGCAGCAGCACGACAGCGTGGTGGTGGTGCAGGAGCGCGGGACTCCAGCAGGGCTTCGCCAAGCACTACGAGAGATGAGGAGGGAGAGGGGTAGGGCTGCGCCAATAGGGAGAGCAAATCACATGTGTTGGGCAGCCCCAAACCTCAAGTATATATAGGAGAAGGGGAGGGGCTGCGCCCCCACCTAGGGTTCCCTCCCTAGGGGTGGCGGCAGCCCCCAGATCCTATCTGGGAGGCGGCCAAGGGGGAGAGAGACGGGGGCGCACCTAGGGTGGGCCTTAGGGCCCATCCGCGCCTAGGGTTTGCCCCCTCTCCTCTTGAGGATGCCTTGGGCCTTGGTAGGAGGTGCCCCAGCCCACCTAGGGGCTGGTCCCTTCCCACTATTGGCCCATGTAAGCCTTCGGGGCTGGTGGCCCCACCTGGTGGACCCCCGGACCCCTCCGGTGGTCTCGGTACACTACTGGTGATGCCCGGAACAATTCCGGTGGCCAAAACCATACTTCATATATATCAATCTTTACCTCTGGACCATTCCGGAACTCCCCGTGACGTTCGGGATCTCATCCGGGACTCCGAACAACATTCGGTAACCGCATACATACTTTCCCTATAACCCTAGCGTCATCGAACCTTAAGTGTGTAGACCCTACGGGTTCGGGAGTCATGCAGACATGGCCGAGACAACTCTCCGGTCAATAACCAACAGCAGGATCTGGATACCCATGTTGGCTCCCACATGCTCCATGATGATCTCATCAGATGAACCATGATGTCAAGGACTTAATCAACCCCGTATACAATTCCCTTTGTCTAGCGGTACGATACTTGCCCGAGATTCGATCGTCGGTATCCCGATACCTTGTTCAATCTCGTTACTGGCAAGTCTCTTTACTCGTTCCGTAACACATCATCCCATGATCAACTCCTTGGTCACATTGTGCACATTATGATGATGTCCTACCGAGTGGGCCCAGAGATACCTCTCCGTTTACACGGAGTGACAAATCCCAGTCTCGATTCGTGCCAACCCAACAGACACTTTCGGAGATACCTGTGGTGTACCTTTATAGCCACCCAATTACGTTGTGACGTTTGGCACACCCAAAGCACTCCTACAGTATCCAGGAGTTGCACAATCTCATGGTCTAAGGAAATGATACTTGACATTAGAAAAGCTTTAGCAAACGAACTACACGATCTTTGTGCTAGGCTTAGGACTGGGTCTTGTCCATCACATCATTCTCCTAATGATGTGATCCCGTTATCAATGAAATCCAATGTCCATGGTCAGGAAACCGTAACCATCTATTGATCAACGAGCTAGTCAACTAGAGGCTTACTAGGGACATGGTGTTGTCTATGTATCCACACATGTATCTGAGTTTCCTATCAATACAATTATAGCATGGATAATAAACGATTATCATGAACAAGGAAATATAATAATAACCAATTTATTATTGCCTCTAGGGCATATTTCCAACACAACCAAAACAGTGGTGTCCGCTTTGATGCAGAAACCAAGACGGGAAAGGAAACATATTATGGTTATATACAGGACATATGTGAACTTGACTATCGACGTGGTTTGAAGGTCCCTTTGTTTCGGTGCAAATGGGTCAATATGACACGAGGCGGGGTAACGGAAGACCCGCAGTATGGAATGACAATAGTGGATCTCAACAATCTTGCGTATGCAGACGAACCATTCGTCCTAGCCAATGATGTGGCACAGTTTTTCTATGGGAAGGACATGTCTACCAAGCCGAGAAAAAGAAAAGATAAGGAAGCGAATGCATCATACGATGAGCCAAAGCGGCACATAGTTCTTTCTGGGAAGAGAAACATTGTGGGAGTGGATGACAAGACAGACATGTCAGGAGATTATGAAAAGTTTGATGAAATTGCTCCATTCACAATGAATATTGACCCAAGCATCCCGTTAAATGATGAAGATTTTCCATGGTTACGGCGCAAAGGGACACACGCGAAGAAAAAGTTTCAAACCCAAAGATCTGGGATGTGATCGGCTTCACTATCATCACTTTCTTGTGTGTTTCACACCCAGGAGGGAATCTCTATAATAGTTAGGGCAGTTATGTGTTTTGGCTTTTGAAACACGAAGAAATTTTATGTGCAAACAAATTCTTTCATGCCTTTACTGATTTTTTCAGCTAAAAAGGCATTTCATTTTTAAAATAACCTAAGCATTACCAAATTGAATATAATGATAAAACACACTAATATTAAACATAATAAAAAAGAATCACTGAAAAATGTATTATTAAAGTTAAGTTATTCACAAACTAGTGATTCACACAAATTTCAAATAATTCAAAATTTAAACTATTCAAATTTAAAAACTACCGGCACTAACTGAAAGTTTCTAAAAACTATCAAAAATATTCAAAAAGAAACTCTAAATACAACAAAAAACAACTAAAAATAAATAAAACGAAATAAATAAAGCAGAAAAGAAAAAACTAAATGAAAAAAGCCCACCTACCGGGCCACATCGGCCTGCATACGACTAGAAACCCAACCTGTTGTTGGGTCAGGATGCAGGCCCGCAAGCCCAATAGGCCCCACAGGGCAGAGTAGCAGAGGTAGGCCCAGAAGGCCTGCTTTAGAGAGGAGCTCGAGACAGCAGCGGCGGCGGGGCTTATAAGCAGGTGCGAGCGCCCTTCGGCTAGCGAGGTGGGACTAAACTTCTGTGCCCCTCGCCTGGCAGCGCACCGCCTTTAGTACCAGGTCGTGGCATCAACCGGTACTAAAGGGGGGGGGTCTTTAGTACCGGTTGGAGCCACCACCCGGTACTAAAGGCCTGCCCTTCCCGCTGCTTGGCCTGGCCAAAAAGAGGCCTTTAGTACCGGTTGGTGGCTCCAACCGGTACTAAAGGTGCCTTCTATATATACATCACTTCGAAAAATTTCATTCTCCCTCTGTTTCTTCCTCTATTTCCCCATTGAAGCACCGCTCGCCCCGATCGATCGACGCCGTCGCCGCCCCTGTCCCCGTCGCCGTCCCCGTCCCGCGCCGCCCCCATCGCGCGCCGTTGCCGTCGCCGCCCCCATCCCCGTCGCCGCCCTCATCCCCGTCGCCGCCCCCGTCCCCGTCGCCGCCCCCGTCCCCGTCACCGCCCTCGTCTCCGTCGCCGCCCCAGGCCCGTCCCCATCGTGCCGTCCCCGCGTCGCCGCCCCCGGTCGTCGCCTCGCTGTCGCCCCGCTGTGAGCTCTCCCCCTCTAACCCCTCTCCCTCGCCCCCGGCGGCCACCATGGGCGCCGCCCCTCCCTGAGCCCATACACACACACACAAGCATGATGAACACACACACACATTTCCTTAAGTTAATTAATATATATGTATTTTGTATGTTTAATTAGTTTAGATTTTTTAGATTATTATTTTTTCACTAGTATATATGTATGAATGCATGTTAGATGGATATAATTAGTGTTTAATTAGTATGGAATTTTTTATATAATGTTGTTTTTCTGTTTTTTAATGGATGTATAGAAGTTGTTTTTTCTGTTTTTAGTGTTAGATGCTTAATTAGTATGAAATAGCATATAGAATTTTGACATATGCAATGATAGCATAATTAGTGTTACATTTGCATATAGTATTTGTTGTCGACGATGCCCGGCCCGCATCCTCGCCGTCGACTCGTTCGCGACGACGTCCTGCTTCAGAGGACCCATATCCGGGACTGGGCTCCGCCGGGCTGGCACTGCGAGGTGCTACCTTCAGGGGCGCGACGCTTGGTGAGGAACCCGGTCCCGGGTCCCATCGTCGACCCTCATCTCCTTTGGTGGCGTTCACGTGGGCCACTTTCGATGCGGAGGGAGCCGGCCCCGCCGGAGGTGGTACGTCGCCGTGTCAGGGAGGAGGACGAGCACGTCCATCGCTACATGGCTGCTATGGACGTCAGGTTCTCCAATACCTGGCAGGTTCTTTGGGGAGATCACCTGAGCTATGATCCAGTGATGGTTCCTTCACTTTGGTTGTCCACCGCCTAGATTACTCTCTAGTATTCGATCTTTATTAGCTAGCTAGCTAGTGATGTATTCAATATATAATATTCGAGATGATTTATTCGAGATTGTATATATTATTCGAGACGATGTATTCGAGATTATATCTATTATTCGAGACGATGTATTCGAGATTATATTTGATGATGCTTATTATGTACTATGATTGATTCAGTTTTTCCTTATTAATTGATTGCATCCATGCATTGTAATTTGAATATATTTCTTTTGGATTAGTTAAATAAAACCTATGGCGGACAATACCAGCAGAGATGGAGAAGAGGCCCTATTCAATATCATACGCAATCCCCGCGGGCCAGATGATGATCAGAATGAAGAAGATTATGACGGCTCCGAATATCTAAACAACACCGGGGAGGGTGATATGATATTCGATCGCGACGACCGAATTGATGAAGTCATGAACTATGAACATGACGAAGAAAATGTTGATCTTGAAACAACAAAGACTGGCGAGGTATATTTATATAAGCAGTCATCTGGTGATCATCACATGTTTTAAATGACTTGAAGATATATATTAACGAATCGATCTTTCTTCTTTGAGCCATCCGGATCGGGCAAATCTTCAGGCAGCAGGACAGTACGAGGCCCAAACAAAAAGTTGAAGGAGGGCGTAAAGTACAATATCGAGGCCATCAAACCTAATGGCGAACCATTAGCGCCTAAGAAGATTGCGGACAAGTTCATTCGTCAGTGCAGAGTTCTTGTGAAGGACCAACTCCCGATCTCCCTTCAAGAATGGAGAGAGCCAGCAAAGCCACGTCCAGGACTTACTTTTGTCGACGGCAGACAAAACTTCTGCTTTGGGAAACGCTCATGGAACATTTCACCCTACCAGATCATTTCACAGATGCATATGTGGAGAAAGTCAAGGACGCTGCTCTTAGGAAGATGGCGGTTGTATTCAACAACCACAAGAATCGTGTATGGGACAAGTACGTCAAGGGAGGAAGGAAGACTCCAGTATTCGAGGGAACACTAGAGAAGCAAAGTGCTCATTGGGACGATTTCGTGAAATTCAAGGATTCAGAATTATCTAAGGAATGGTTGAGAATAAACAAGGCCAATGCCGCAAAAAAGGATAAGTTCCATAAGCTGGGGCCAGGTGGCTATGTGGTGGGAATGCCTAAGTGGGATAAGTCTGAGAAAGAGATGGAGGATGCAGGTGTCACTCCAGAAACATTGAGCTGGCCCCCCAGGTGCAGGACTTGGTTCTATGCGCATGGGGGGGAGTTGGACCCGAAGACAGACAAAGTTTCGAAGAAGGCATGTCTGGACGGAGCCGAAGATAAGCTACTTCTTGCAATAGAAGAGGCTCGATCGGGGGTGTTCGAGCCCAACAGAGAGAACGACGAGCATACGCGTGCCCTGGGAAATCCTTAACACCCGGGAAGAACACGAGGCAAGGGCGCTATTCCGTGGTATCGGGGGTTTTCGGACTGGAACACCGACTACAGAACCCGTGCGAGAAAGAAGATTGCGGTGGAGAAGAAGAGGAAGATGGAGGAGGAGCAGAGGAAGCTGGACTATGAACGCCTTCAAGGCCTAGAATCAGCGCACGCGGACTTGGCAGTCAAATTCCAGCGGCAGCAGGAGCAGATCGACTCACTTAGCCAGCAAAGGGGGTCTCAGCAGCTGCAGCAGCTAGCAGATGATCCAGCATTGGATAGCACCATCCCATCCATGCCGAGAAGCAGCGTGGGTTCCGCCCCATGCGACGCATTGCTGGATAGCTACCCAGTGGATGACATCATGGAGAACACTAACTGCGAGCTACACTTCAAAATGAAGAACATATCCATGAAGGTGGCGGACGCCGTTGCTTTTACAAATCCCCCCGAGGCAACCTTCCATTGCAACCCGATTCCAGCGGGCTATGCTCGTGTCTTGGTTGATGAGGTGGTGGACCAATATTTGGGGCTAGAGCTTGACATTCCTGGAGGTGACGGGGAGCACACACTGGGAGAGGCCAACCATCGTATCATCCTATGGAGAAAGGATTGCATCATCTTTCGAAGGCCACCGACACTGCGTCATCCGACTCCTCGTCGAAGTCCGCCACCGAGTCAACAGACTGCCGCTCCTCCAAGTCCACCAACGCGTCAGGCCACTCCTCCTCCAAGTCCGGCACAGCTTCAGGACACTCCTCCTCCTCCAAGTCCGGCAAAGCGTCAGGCCACTCCTCCTCCAAGTCCGGCACAGCTTCAGGCCACTCCTCCTCCTCCAACTCAGCCACGTCAGCCATCTTCGCCGCCTCAGCAATCACGGAAGAGAGCCTCCTCAGCTATGGTGCGTAGCGGTACAAGTCGAGGTAGTACTGGAGGTATAGGCGGAGGCAAGCGATTTCAGTATGGTCCAAGCAGCCTCGCACCTCTTCCGCAGAGGCCTTATGACAAGTCCGAGGGGGAAAACATAGCCATATCGAAGGCCGAGGTGGAAGCCCATTTTGCACTGAAACCGCCACCGCCGCCAAGGGAGAAAGTTCATGAGGAAAAGATTGACCACTTCATTCGTATGGCTAGAGCAGCAGCTCCCAAGCCTGTTGACACAGACTATGAGCGCCACCTCAAGAAGTTAAATCGAGCACGTCTACAGAAAGAGGCGAGCTCGAGCTCGAGCAAATCAGCTGGCAAAAGGAGCGGTAAAACCGTTCCCCAGCTGGGAGAACAGGCGGCGCAATCAATCCCCCCGCTTGTTGTGCCAACAACACATGAGAGTAGGCGCGCCCAATATTATTGTGGGCAAACCGTTTACGTTCCCGAGCTGGGTGATGTGGTAATAACCGAGGAGCATATAAGGCAGGCTAAAATCCTCAAGATCACTGTTGGACAACTCCTCGACATCGAGCCCATGCCTCCGCTTAGAGAGGAGGAAATAAAACGGAAATATGTCCAGGGCCAACCTTTGGTCGAACCAGACGAGGTCAAGAAGCTCCCAACGAGAATGTATGGATTGCATCAATGGTACATCGACATTACCAAGATTTCCAATAGAGAGTCCCTCATGGTGAATGTCAAGAAGGATCATTACTACCATGAGAAAGCTGTGTCCGTTGAGTATTTAGAACTATTTCAGTTATACAATCAAGATGCACTCGACAAATCTATCGTCAGTTGCTATTGTCTGTAAGTGATTTCTTTCTGTAATTTAAGTCTCAAGCTAGCTGTAGTGATCATTTTGATCAATCATTACCTGTAATTATCCTCACTATATTCTTTTCTGTGGTATTATGCAGGATGAAGATTTATGAAATGAAAAATGGTGGACGCTATGGATTGGGTTCGTTGACCCAAATACCATTAATGAATACACGTGGAAATTAGATCCATATTATGAAAAAAGTGTAGAGGAAAGCATGCTAGAGTTCTTCAAGCGCCTCAAATACAATGAATATATACTACTTCCTTACAACTTCGAGTGAGTCACACTGTCTTGTACTACAAATTCTGTTTTTGGCTACTAGCTAGCTACATGTTTTTGCTTACATATGCCCGCTTAATTAAGACATGCAAACGTGTGTGTATGTAGATTTCACTGGATCTTGTTAATCATTAAAGTTGATGAAGGAACAGTTGAAGTACTAGACTCACTACTTAAAAAACCAAGTGACTACACCATCTTGTCTGGGATAGTCAACAGGTAATTTCAATCATTATTAACTATATCTCAACCTATTTAGTTCGTCATTTCCTTATATGAACTATTTAATAACCCCTTTATTCATTTTCTTTGTCGGCGGATAGGGCTTGGGCAAAATTCATCAGCGTCACTCCAGGCCAATGGAAAAAAAAATCTGAAATGCTATCGACCCAAGGTAAGTAATTAAGTAGTACTAGCTAGCTAGCTGCCATCTCTTTAATTATCATGCTTGATTAATTATTATCTGATCAAATTCCATTCTCGTAAAGGACCTGAAGCAGGCGCCGGGGAATAATCTGTGTGCATACTACGTTTGCAAGAACATTCGCATGATGGTGTCCGAAAGGAGCAGATCTCAAAGACAGGAGTGGGTACGTTTGTCAGAACACTATTCACAATTTTTACACCATTATCGATATCTAGTCACACAACTAATACACATGCATATTGATCTCCTTCTTAACAATTCAAAGAGGTGTGGGAGCAGCTCCTACTAGAGGACCGCATAGAAACAATTCAAGAGGAAATAGCGGGATTTTTGCTCGACCAGGTCATAGATCCCAAAGGAGAATACTATTACCCACTACCGCCCCATGAACCACTTCCAATTGTCATCGTGCTTTGAAGGCACCAATTAGGCTAATGCCACTGGCTCCGAAGGCACCAATTAGGAGAAATTGTATATAGCTACCTAATTGTATACATATATACATGTGTGTATATATGTGTGAATTAATGGTGGTTGTGAGACATTCGATGATATATATATATATATATATATATATGATCGGTTCTACTAGAAATTCTATTTATATATATGCATAACGTGTACAATATGTAGCATCGTAAAATACCAGCAAACGAAAAAGAATTAAATGGAAAACACAAAATTAAATGAAAAAGAAATCATAAACCCAAAACCCCCCAACCTTTTAATACCGGTTGGTGTCACCTACCGGTACTAAAGGGCTCCCTGCCCCCGGAGCTAGCTCGTGCCACGTGGTTGCCCTTTAGCACTGGTTCGTGCTGAACCGGTACTAAAGGGGGGGGACCTTTAGTGCCCACACTTTAGTGCCGGTTACCAAACCGGCACTAAAGGGCCTTATGAACTGGTGCTATTGCCTGGTTCTGCACTAGTGTTTTAGGGTTTTACTAATTTAGTTTTTGTAGTACATATATTGAATTTCAGAAGTTTCATTATAAATTGATTATCAAGTGCATAAAAACTATATCAACATTTTAGGGAAATTATTGGGAGAAGTAAAATCCAACAGTGTTGAATTGAAAATGTGAGGCTTGTATTTTGTTATGAAATGAAAATGCGAGGCTTGTATTTTTTTGAAATGAAAAATGTGAAGATAGGATTTTTTTGAAATCAAAATGTAAGGAACTTGACTCTGTTTGAACATGTGAAGAAATGAAAATGAAAATGTGAAGAAATGAAGCTAGTATTTTTGAAATGAAAATGTCAATAGTGTTTACATGCTCATGTGTGACTCCTCATGTGGTGCAGGGTAGATCAGTACCCCGTGGATCAGTACCCCGTGGATCAGTACTCCTCATGTGGTGCAGGGTAGGTGCCCGTGGATCAGTACCCCGGCATCTTTGGCGCGCCAGGTAGGGGGCGTCGAAGTTGGGGCACCTATGGGACCGGTGGACCGGGTCCCTTTCGGTTCGGCGGGGGCGGAGGTCGTGCAAAGAGCAAATCGAGGCGATGCACGCGAGCGATTTACCCAGGTTCGGGCCACACGGATGCGTAAAACCCTACTCCTGCTTTGTGGTTTGTATTGATTTCTTGCTCGGGAGCGCGGAGTGCTACAGTACACACCAGCAGCTAGCGAGACCGAGCGTGAGTGTTCGAACCCCCCTCTACGTTGCACACGGGCCTCCTTTTATATGCGCAAGGGGTCACCGACAGGTGGAAACGAAGGTAAAGGGTAAAAATGGAAAGGTGCTGTGGTAGGCACAGCTACCTGCTACAGTGTATCATACCTAACCCCGATGGCAGGGGACAAGGGCCTTAAATGCCCGTCTGTGTCACTTAAACAGTGCGAAAAGGGACCACCAGGGATGCCACCGTTCGGCACGATGGCGATCTTGTCAGCGCCGCTTGCCACCGCACGCCGCTGGCTGCACAGCCTCTCGCCACGTACGCCTGGAAGGGCCCCAGAGCGACACGTTGGTGGATGTGCTGGAGCGCGGGCCCAGGGAGGTGGCTTGCCGCTGTCGTTGTCTTGTCGCGCCCGGGAGCTTGTCGCTCACCGGGCCTTGCCGGGACGTGTGGTGCGCCGCGGCAAGTTCCTTGAGATGCCTCGGTTGGCCTTCCCGGCAAGCTCCTCTTGCCAGGGTCTTGGAGTGCCTTTGTCAGCCTTCCCGGCAAGCTCCTCTTGCGGGGGTCTTGTCTTCTTGGCTTGGACACTTTGTTCTTGAATGGCTCCAAAGGAACCACGGAGGACCTTGGCGGTCACCCGGTAAGCCTTGCCGCGGGACGCTGCGACTGCCCGTGCACAAGTTCGGGATACTAGGGTAGCCCTACTCTAGTACACCGACAGGAGCCCCCGGGCCTGGGCCATACACGGTGCCGAGCGCTGTTGGGCCAGGCCCAAAACAGGGCACGGGCACGCGCGGCCTAGGTTATGCCATATCCCACTCCGTACCCACCACGCCCTCCCCGAACGGCACGCGTCGAATGCGGCGTCGTGGGAGGGATCGTGGGGGTTTCTTTATTCGGAAATGCGGAACGTCCGCCCCTCCCCCTTTATAAGCAGGGGAAACAGGGGCAGTTCGCCCACTTGCCCGTTGCCGTTCCAATCTCAGAAATCTCCGCCGCCCTCTCGCCTTCCCAAAACTGAGAGAGAGAGCAGCGCTCCGCCCCCACATTGCCACCGGCACCACCAACGCCGCCGACCTCCTCCAGTGTTTCCGCCATGGCTCCGAAAGCCGACAAGGGGAAAGCCGTGAAGTCGACCGAGGCGCAGCGGCTCGTGGCGCCGCGGAAGGAGCGGTCCGTCTTCCCCCCCAAGCTTGGCGCGAAGGAGCTGAGGGAGAACTATTACCTGTTCTGGTCGGCGGAGACGCGCGCGCATCCGCGCACAAAGGTACTCCCCGCCGCCGCTTGGAAGGAGGCTCCGGATGGATACCCCTTTTTTGCTCTGTTCTTCTACTGCGGGCTCTGCCCGCCTTTCTCTGATTTCTTCTGCGATATCATGAATACCTATGGATTCCACCTGCTTGACTTCACCCCCAATGCCGTCCTGACAATGGCAGTTTTCGCACACCTCTGTGAAAACTTTGTCGGAGTCCTTCCCAACGTAGCCCTCTTCCGCCACTTCTTCATACCCCGAGTGGAGAGAGGAGAGCCTCTATCTGGCGGAATCGCCTGGGTTTCAAGGTCCGGCAAGAAGGAAACGTATCTGGAGGGAGAATTCCGTGGCAAGTGGGAGGAGTGGAGAGCTGATTGGTGCTGGATTGACGAGGAGAGCCCGCAGCCATTCACCACCCGGCGCCGAACCCTAGTAGCCCGCGGCAGCGATTGGAGTGACGTGGCCCCGGAGGACGATAGGCTGAAGATTGCCGTCACCAGGATCCTGCGTCTCAGGCTTGCCGGACTTACTGTTGGCGCTGTTGGCGCAGACTTCCTTCGCCGCCGCATCGCCCCCCTGCAGGAACGGGGGAGGCCCACTTGGGAGTTCAAGAACGCGACAGATATCATGAGGCTGCGGCCGGGCCTCAACTACAACTTCACAGTCCTGGAGCTCAACGCGATGCTGCAGGAACTGTTCAAGTATGACCCCCAACATCTCGAGGTGTTTAGGTTGCCGGGGGGCGTCGTGCCGTTGTGCAACAATTCCGCGCTCGACCGCATCCGTGCAATGATGCCGGAGTGCGACTCGCACGGGATTGTGCCAACTTGGCAGGAGCCTGCAGACGAGGTCGTGCAGCAGTTCTTCGACGACTTGGTGGAGGCAATCCGCCCCGACGATAAGGACGGCCTCACCCGCGACACCATGGATGCGGAGATGGCGCTTATCGCCACTAGGCTGGAGGAGGCAGCGGCAGCCGCAGCCGCGGGCGAGTTTGGGTTCACTACGGAGGAAGCAGATGCAGCGGAGGCGGCAAGCCGTGCCGAGCGAGGGGAGCCTGCCGGCAAGAAGAGCTTGCCGGGCATGACGCCGAGCCGAGCGAGCCCGCCAAGGACACAAGCGGCTCGTTGGAAATCAACTCCTCTTCCACCTCGTCTTCAGACAGCCCACCACGACCAGAGCCTCCATCCCCACCAAGAAGGCGTCTCCGCAAGGTCGGTGACGTGGCGGGGCAGCAAGCGGGTCAACAGTTGCCGCGCCGCGTGACACGCTCCACCGCGGCAAACACCGTTGCCGCGGGAGCGCCTCATGCTGCGACGGCAACTGGAGCGGAGTCTAGCCGGACCACCACTTCAGTTCCTGCCGCTGCTCACGCCGCGCCGACAGCCGGAGCGGGGTCGTCTCAGATCGCCGCCACTGCTCCCGCCAAGCGGCCAAGGGAAGCTTCTCCTCCGCCTCCTCCCGCCGGGCACGCGCCGGGCTTCGACTTCTCCGTGTTAAGCTCCGACGAGGAGGAAGAAGAAGAAGAGTAAGCTTCTCTTGCTGTACTTGTAGTTCTTCAATTCTTGCTGTTGATCTTGTTTCTCACTTGCTTTTCTTCTGAATTGGTTCCTTTTTAGGACTCTGGCCCAGAGAGCGGCAAAGAGAGCCAAGGTCCCGGTGATCGTCATCGAGGACGAGCCCACTGCGACAGCAGGTGGCGCGCCCGAGACAACCTTGCCGGACCCGACGACTTTCCTCCAGGGCAGCCCCCAACGTAAGTGTGATTTACTTTCTGCTGTGAGGCGCGCTTGGGTACTTGTCTTTGTTGATATCTGCTTGTCGACTTGTGTAGGAGCCGAGCAGCCCCACCAGGAGCCAAGGGAGAATCCCCCGACAAAGCAGAACTCTCCGGCAAGGGATGGCTTCCCGGTAAGGGAGAAGTCTCCGGCAAGGGAGGGTTCCCCGGCGACGGACAGCACCAGCGGCCCCCCGACAGCGGAGACCACGACTGCAGAGCCTAGTGCAGGTACTCCTCTTGCCTCAAAACTTCTCTCGGGTTCTTCTTCTTTTGATCTTCTTGAGTTTTTGCTGGATTTTGCTTGACTCTTTCCCCTTTTCCGGCCATCAGATCCATCCGCTGCGGAGCAGATGGAGACCGAGGTCGCCGCCGACGAGGCAACCGGTGCTGGAGATGCCGCCGGCGCAGAGGCCGCCAAGGCTGACGCTGCAGCAACTGGCGAGGGGTTCGGCGATCATACTGACGGCCCAGAGGCCGCAGGAGCGCCAGGCGCTACGCCGACCCGTCCGCCGAAGCCACAGCGCCAAGCACCGAGGAGCCCCAGCCGGGCGTCTATTTGAAGGCCGGCGACGATGTCTTCATCAATCTTCCCTGGGCATCAAGCTCCAGAGCGCCGGTCGAGGGGGAGATCTTCGACGGAGAAGTGCTTGCCTCCGCGGGGCTGACGCTGGTCAACGCGCCAAGCAGCAGCAGCAACGAGCCCAAAGAAGAGCGACTGCTGCGGAAGTTGATGTCGCTCTACCGCGCGCGGCAAGCCAAGATGGAGCCCCGCGAGGCACTTGTCGCGAGGGCGGGAGCTGACATCGAAAAGCGCGCAGAAGAGCTCGGGGGTTTCCATCGGGAAGCCCTCCGATCCCTGGCGGAGGAGTGGGAGCAGCTCGGCGAAGCGCGGAAGGCCTTTCTCCTCGAGAAGGCCGAAGCCGAAGAGCGGCAACGACTTGTCGCTGTGAAGCTAGCCGCGGAAGAGGGCGAGCTGGTGCAGCGGAAGGTCAATCTTGACGCCCACGAGGAGGAGCTTGCCGCGCGCGAGGGAAAGCTCGGCGAAGCCCTCAAACAAGCAGAGGCCGCCGCCGCCGCCGAAGCCGCCAAGGAGGAGTTGAAGACGAAGGTGGCGCAGCTAGAAGCCAATCTCGCCGAGAAGGGCAGAGAGCTCAGCGCCGCCAAGGTCTCCAACGTGGATCTTGAGTTGAAGCTAACCACTTTGACCAAGACTCTGGACAGCGCCAAGAAGCGGGAGGCGGCCTTGAAGGAGGAGATCAAGGCCGACAAGGCGCTGTTGGAGAGCGCTGCCGCCGCCCAGAACGCCTTCAGGGAGACTGTGACGCACTGGACGGAGAGTCTAGTGAACGCCGCCACATATATCGACAAGGGGCTGGCGCAGCTGGGAATGGAGGATCTTGGGTATCCCTCCGACGACAACCTCCAGCCCAGCGCCAAGCTCGTCCTGTTCTTCAAGGGCGTGGCGACAACCCTCCAGCGACTCCGGGAGAGGATCCCCAAGCAGCTGGCCGACGAATCGCGCAAGATCTGCGCAGGAGCCCTCGAGAAAGTGTTGATGAAGGTGGTCTTCCGCAATCCGGGCCTCCGCCTCACCAACATCCTCAGGACCTTGCCGCCGGAGGCTGATCTGGAGGAGCTCAAGGCCCTTGTCGCACCCATTGTGGACAAGGTGAGCGGGATCAAGAGGGTTGAAGGCGATCGCGTAGATTAGGCCGCCCATTTCTTCTTTCCTTGTCGCTGTTTGACATGTTATGAAAACAAACGATTAGAGCCGCGACAAGCTATCCTTGTAATATAACTTTTATTCTGGGCAATGATTGCAACGTTATTTCCTTTACTTGACTCCCCCCTTTGTATGTCTTTTTACCCTATGCTTTTAGGGAACTTGCTGGTGCAGGCACCTGGGCCGCGAGCGTTGAGTGCGGGACGTCAGCAGCCTGCTGGCGGTGCCGCTACCGGCAAGAAACCTTGTCACAACTAGTTGCAGCTCACCTAAGTTGCCGAGCGAACTCGAAACTAAGTAAGGGCGCTGGCGGCTCACTTAAGTTGCTGAGCGGACTCGAAGCAAAGTAAGGGCGCTAGCAGCTCGCTTAAGTTGTTGAGCGGACTCGAAACAAAGTAAAGGCGCAACTAGCTACGAGTTGGTTCCTCCGCGCACAGGTTTTCCATACAAAGTGTGGTCGTTCAAGGGAGATAACTTAAAATTTTAAAAAATTTGATTGCTCAAACTTTGGCAACTTAGCTTTTCTTTGGTTTGCTTCCCGGCAAGGCGAAACTTCCTTGAGCGACGCCTGTTCCATACCACTATCTTCTCCTCCCCCCGGCAAACTTGTGGGCGAGGGAACCTTCTTTTCCTTGAGAAAAAAGAAAGGAGAGAAATAGAGATATGGAGCCTTATGGCTCGTTATTGCTTACCTTGGAGTAGGTGCTGCACAAGGTGTCAGATCATATATGCCAAAAAATAGAAAGGATAAAATCGACAAAATGTGCGGTGCACATGAGCTTTATTTATGCACGGGATCTGCGCCCGGCTTTGTACAAAGGATTACATGCAACGGCGGCAGGACTTGTACAAAAGGTGGTTGCCGGAACAGGTTCCGACAACCGCGCCTTACGGGTAAAACTTACGAAGATGTTCAATGTTCCAGGAGTTGCTCACCGGAATTCCATCTTCGGTCTCAAGGCGGACAGCGCCAGGCCTTGTGACTCGTTTCACCCGGTAAGGGCCTTCCCACTTTGGCGTCAACTTGTTGGAATTCTTGGCGGACTGAACACGCCGAAGAACAAGGTCGCCTTCCTCGAGACTTCTGGCATTAACTTTGCGGCTATGGTAGCAGCGCAAAGCTTGCTGGTAGCGAGCAGCTCGCACAGCAGCCTGAAGACGATCTTCCTCAAGGAGCAGCGCGTCATCTTGCCGCAGCTGCTCTTGCTCAAGCTCATCATAAGCGAGCACTCGAGGTGACCCGTATACGAGTTCCGTGGGGATAACTGCCTCTGCTCCATAGACTAGAGCGAAAGGTGTCTGGCCAGTGGCTCGATTTGGCGTCGTCCTGATTGACCAAAGAACCACCGGCAGCTCCTCGATCCAGTTTCTTCCGCACTTGTGCAGCCTGTCGAAAGTTCTGGTCTTGAGCCCGCGCAGCACTTCTGCATTTTCCCTCTCCGCTTGACCGTTGCTTCTCGGGTGAGCAACAGAAGCGAAGCAGACCTTGGCGCCAAGATCTTGGACGTACTGCATGAAGGTGCGGCTCTTAAATTGTGTACCGTTGTCGGTGATTATCCTGTTAGGGACCCCGAAGCGGCAAACAATCGACCTGAAGAACTTGACTGCTGACTGTGCGGTCACCTTTCTCACTGGTTCCACTTCCGGCCACTTTGTGAACTTGTTGATTGCAACGTACAAGTACTCAAAGCCCCCGACAGCTCGGGGAAAGGGGCCGAGGATGTCGAGCTCCCAGACCGAAAATGGCCAGGATAAAGGGATCGTCTGGAGAGCTTGAGCTGGCTGGTGTATCTGCTTGGAATGAAACTGGCACGCTTCACACTTGGTTACTTGTGCAGTTGCATCCTGGAGGGCTGTTGGCCAGAAGAAACCTTGCCGGAATGCTTTACCGACAAGTGCTCTTGCGCCAATGTGGTGACCACATATGCCTCCATGTATCTCTGCCAACAGCTTTTGTCCATCTTCCCGGTGAATACACTTCAATTTCACGCTGTTGAGTCTTCTTCTGTATAGTGTCTTGTCGACAAACTAGTACATACTTGACTGCCGGGCTACTCTTTCCGCTTCTTCTTGCTCTTCGGGAAGCTCTCCTGTCTGAAGGAAACGGACAATCTGCTGCGCCCATGCTGGAGCTTGTGGCTCGACAACAAGGACTAAAGGCAAATCTGCCGCTGCGGGAACATCCGCTTCTTCGGCGTGAACCTGCGGCTCTGCCGGAGCTTGACGTTCCCCGGCAAGCTTGCCGGAGCAAAACTTGCCGGGAGCTTCTGCTTCAACGGAACAAACCCTGGGGTTTGCCGGAGCAGACTGCTCCTCAGCGCTCTTGGCGTTGATCTTGGGGACCGCTGCGGGAACATCCGCTTCTACGGCGAGAACCTGCGGCTCTGCCGGAGCGTGACGTTCCCCGGCAAGCTTGTCGGAGCAAAACTTGCCGGGAGCTTCTGCTTCAACGGAACAAACCCTGGGGTTTGCCGGAGCAGACTGCTCCTCAGCGCTTTTGGCGTTGATTTTGGGATTCTTGGCGGCGGCTTCGGGAAGCTCTCCCGGCAGATAGTCACCAGAAATCAACTTCCTCTTTTTTCTCTGTCCAGTTGATGGCGTAATGGACGACTGAGTCAGCTTGAGCACAAAGATCCCTGGTTCCACAGGTAACTTAAGTGCGGCGCACTTTGACAGGCCATCTGCAATGGCGTTCTGGGCTCTTGGAACGTGCTCCATCTGCAGGCCCTCAAAGTGCTCTTCTAGCTTTCTCACTTCGTCAACGTGAGCTTCCATCAACGGACTCTGATAGCTCTTGTTTACTTGGCGGACGACAAGTTGTGAGTCACCCCTGACGATGAGCTTCTTGATCCCAAGGTCTGCCGCGATCCTGAGACCGGCAAGCAAGCCTTCATACTCTGTAGTATTGTTTGTTGCTTGCTCCTTGGGAAAGTGCATCTGGACTACGTACTTGAGGTGCTCTCCGGTGGGTGCGACAAGCAGCACGCCAGCGCCGGCGCCTTGCAGCGAAAAGGCACCATCAAAGTACATCAGCCACTCTTTGTTTACTTCCTTGTCGGGGATGCTCGTTTCTAGAATTTCTTCATCTGGTGTTGGCGTCCATTCTGCTATAAATTCTTCCAATGCTCTGCTCTGTATAGTTGAAGTACTTTCAAACTTGAGGCCAAAGCTTGACAGTTCCAGTGCCCACTCAACAATCCTGCCTGTCGCTTCTGGATTCTGCAGTATCCTCTTCAGCGGAAAGCGAGTGACAATTGTGATCTCGTGTGCTTGGAAGTAATGGCGCAGCTTTCTTGAGGCCATGAGAAGGCCGAAAAGCAATTTCTGCATGCCAGAGTACCTTGACCTAGCCCCCTGCAGGAGGGAACTGACAAAGTAAACTGGGCGCTGCACCATTTTCTTCTGTATCTCCTCGTGCATCTGCGCAGATCCATCTTTGTCGGGACCAGAGCTTGCCGGGGAAGCCCCCTGCTTGTCGCTGGATGTGCTTGCCGTGGTTGCAGGCTCATCATCTGCCTTCCTCTCTGCTACTAACGCAACACTAACCACTTGGTTGGTTGCCGCTATATACAGCAGCAACTTCTCTTGCGGCTTAGGTGCGACAAGTATTGGAGGGGAGGACAGGTATCTCTTCAAGTCTTGCAGCGCAGCCTCCGCTTCCGGAGTCCATCTCATCAGACCTGCCTTTTTCAATAATTTGAAAAACGGCAGGGCGCGCTCAGCAGACCGACAAATAAACCTACTGAGAGCAGCCACACAACCGGCAAGTCTTTGCACATCCTTGACGCGCTTGGGTGCTTCATTCTGCTCAATGGCCTTGATCTTGTCGGGATTGGCTTCAATTCCCCGTTGAGACACAAAGAACCCGAGAAGCTTGCCGGAGGGAACTCCAAACACACACTTCTCAGGGTTGAGCTTGAGGCTGATCTTGCGCAGATTTGCAAAGGTCTCGTCTAAATCTTGGATCAAAGTTGCTCTGTCCTTGCTCTTGACCACTATATCATCCATGTAAGCTTCTACATTTCTGTGTATTTGTGGCTCAAGAGCGACATGGACTACTCTTGCAAATGTTGAACCAGCATTTTTTAATCCGAAAGGCATCCGTACGAAACAGTACGTGCCACATGGAGTAATAAATGCGGTCTTCTCCTCATCCTCTTCTGCCATGAAGATCTGATGGTATCCTGAGTATGCGTCTAGAAATGAAAGCAAATCACATCCGGCTGTGGAGTCAACAATCTGGTCAATGCGCGGCAAAGGAAATGGGTCTTTGGGACAAGCTTTGTTAACATCAGTGAAATCGATACAAAGTCTCCATTTCCCATTTGCCTTGCGCACGACTACAGGATTGGCCAACCACGTAGGATGGAGCACTCCTCTGACAAGGCCTGCTGCTTCCAGCTTCTTGATTTCTTCTGCTATGAATTCTTGGCGCTCCACTGCCTGCTTCCTGACCTTCTGCTTGACGGGCCGCGCATGAGGACAAACGGCAAGGTGGTGCTCAATCACTTTCCTGGGAACGCCGGGGATGTCAGACGGTTGCCACGCAAACACGTCGACATTCGCCCGCAGGAAAGCAACGAGCGCGCTTTCCTATTTGGGGTCGAGAGTGGCACTGATGGTGAAGGTACCACCAGTGCCGTCCTCCTTGGCGGACACCTTCTTCGTCTCTGGTGGAGCTGCCATCGTCTTCTTACACTTGCCGGTGGAGCTCGATGGGGCGCCCTCGACGGCAGCGCAGCACTTCGAAGAGGTGCGCTTGCCGGAGTGGGCATCAGAACTCTTGCCGGACTTGGTGTTCTTCCCCCCGGGAGCTTCAGCGGCAAGTGACTCGCGTTCTGCTGCAGCTGCTGCTTTCCGGTAGATCTTGTCGGCACAGATAAGAGCATCCTTCTTGTCGCCGGGGACAGAAATGACGCTTATCGGGCCTGGCATCTTTAGCATGTTATATGCATAATGAGAGGCTGCCATGAACTTGGCGAGTGCTGGACGGCCAAGTATCCCATTGTAAGGCAACGGAATATCGGCAACGTCAAATGTGACCCTCTCAGTCCTGAAGTTGAGCTCGCTGCCAAATGTCACCGGCAGCGTGACTTTCCCCTTCGGCTTGCTTCTTCCCGGGTTGATTCCTTGGAATGTGCCGGTCTCTTCAAGCTCGCTGTCGGGGATCTGGAGTTTCTGGAGTACAGTGGAGGAGATCAGGTTCAAGCCGGCCCCGCCGTCAACTAGCATCTTGGTGACCTTGAGGTTGCGGATAGTTGGCGAAACCAACATCGGCAAACACCCGACCGCAGTTGTGCGATCAGGGTGGTCCTCAATGTCAAAGATGATAGGCGTGCTGGACCATTTCAGAAGTTTGCGCGATTCGACAGGTGGTTCCGCTGCATTGACTTCCCGCACCCACTGCTTGAGTTGGCGGTGTGAAGTATGCAGAGAAGCACCGCCGTCAACGCACAAGACCTCTGTGGCTTTCTGAAACTCCTGCTCACTAGTCTCAACATCATCCATGTCTTCGTCGTCGTCGTCGTCGTCTTCATCGTTGTCGCGGCCACGGGGAGGTCTATCTCCTTGCCGCTGCTTGGCCTTGCCGCGGCATCCTCCCCGGCCGGCACGCTTCTTGCCGGATTCTGCAGCACCTCCTTGGGCCCTCTCCTTGTCGCGTCGCTCGTACTCAGCCTTCTGCTGCTGGACAAGCTGCTCGACCTTCTTGCAGCTTTGGAGGTCATGGCCCTTGGTGCGGTGAATCTTGCAATATTGCTTGTCGGAGCCGTCCTGCTTGTCGGCGACCGCCACAGCCCGGCAGTTGGTGCACGCGGCAACTTCCTTGCTGGAGCTACCAACCGTAGCCTTCTTGGTGCCACCTTCGTTGCCGGACTGCTCAACGACTAGCACCTCTTTGCCTTTCTTCTTCCTGTTGCGCCGCCGGTTTTTCTTTGCCGAGGCAGCATCCTCACTGTCAGATCCTTCTGCTCCGGTCTTCTCTCCGGGGAGTTTCCTCCCTTCCTCAGCACGTGCACACTTGTCGGCCAGGGCGTATAGCTCGCTGACGTCTCTGATCCTGCACATCGCCATCTCCTCCCGCATCCTGCGGTTACGCACGTTCTGATGGAACGCGCTGATGACCGCGGCGGGGTGGACGTCTGGGATGTTATACTGTACACGGCTGAACCTATGAATGTACTTGCGTAGGGGCTCTCCTTCCTTCTGGGCGAGCAGATGAAGGTCACTCTCTTGGCCATGAGGTTTGTGGCCGCCTGTAAAGGCGCCAACAAACTGATGGCACAGGTCCGCCCAGGAGGATATGGAGTTGTCCGGCAAGTGCATGAGCCAGGACCTGACGTTGGGCTTGAGCACCAACGGGAAGTAATTGGCAAGGATCTTGTCGTCTCGCCCCCCGGCAGCCTGCACCGTGATGGTGTAGATGCTGAGGAACTCTGACGGATGCGTCTTGCCATCGTACTTCTCCGGTACATCTGGTTTGAAATTCTTTGTGCTGGGCCACTGGACTTGCCGCAGCTCCTGAGTGAACGCAGGGCAACCTACCGCGTACGGCAAGTCGCCTGGTTCCCCTGGCGCATGCATGTCAACAGAGGGCCCAGCACGCTGGTCTGATTGACGTCGCGCTTCTCTTCGGTGCTCGATGCGAGTACGAGCGTCTTCTTGTTGTCGTTCTTGAAGAACTTGGTGCAGATCGCGACGAGCTCGCGGATCTGATGACGCGGTGGAGTCGCTGTCGAGATGGATCCGGCGAATCGGCGATCTTGGCCTTCAGGGCGGAGAGTGCACAGTAGTTGCACCCCCACCAATCTTGTTGTCTCCGGCTCGTGCCTGGCTGGCTTGCCGCGGCTGCGACGTGCTCGGCTGCCGTGGAGTGTCGCCATTGGCGAAGCCGATGAGACTCTGGATGGTGGCCCTCCAATCGTCGATCTTGTCCGCCGTTGGAGGGTAGTCTAGGAGTAGCTGAGCTCGCGCCAAAGCTTCTGCTGCAGTGGCGGGTGGAGGTGGCGAACGGTGCGAGGAGCGGGATATGCTCGGACTTCTAACCACGTTAGAAGGAGCAATATCCTGTCCAGGCGACCGTGCCTCGCTCGTGCCAGCATGTTGGCGTACATGGTGGTCCTGAGCGCTCCGAGATCCACCAGCTCGATCTTGGTCTAGCAAACGCATGGTACCGTGAGTACCATGACGCTGCCGGTCCCGCGCCTCCTGAGACAGGCGCGGTGCATGTACCGTGGCTCCGACAAGCTTGCCGGGGAACGTCACGCTCCGGCAGAGCCGCAGGTTCTCGCCGTAGAAGCGGATGTTCCCGCAGCGGTCCCCAAGATCAACGCCAAGAGCGCTGAGGAGCAGTCTGCTCCGGCAAACCCCAGGGTTTGTTCCGTTGAAGCAGAAGCTCCCGGCAAGTTTTGCTCCGGCAAGCTTGCCGGGGAACGTCAAGCTCCGGCAGAGCCGCAGGTTCACGCCGAAGAAGCGGATGTTCCCGCAGCGGCAGATTTGCCTTTAGTCCTTGTTGTCGAGCCACAAGCTCCAGCATGGGCGCAACAGATTGTTCGTTTCCTTCAGACAGGAGAGCATCCCGAAGAGCAAGAAGAAGCGGAAAGAGTAGCCCGGCAGTCAAGTATGTACCAGTTTGTCGACAAGACACTGTACAGAAGAAGACTCAACGGCGTGAAATTGAAGTGTATTCACCGGGAAGATGGACAAAAGCTGTTGGCAGAGATACATGGAGGCATATGTGGTCACCACATTGGCGCAAGAGCACTTGTCGGTAAAGCATTCCGGCAAGGTTTCTTCTGGCCAACAGCCCTCCAGGATGCAACTGCACAAGTAACCAAGTGTGAAGCGTGCCAGTTTCATTCCAAGCAGATACACTAGCCAGCTCAAGCTCTCCAGACGATCCCTTTATCCTGGCCATTTTCGGTCTGGGGGCTCGACATCCTCGGCCCCTTTCCCCGAGCTATCGGGGGCTTTGAGTACTTGTACATTGCAATCAACAAGTTCACAAAGTGGCCGGAAGTGGAACCAGTGAGAAAGGTGACCGCACAGTCAGCAGTCAAGTTCTTCAGGTCGATTGTTTGCCGCTTCGGGGTCCCTAACAGGATAATCACCGACAACGGTACACAATTTAAGAGCCGCACCTTCATGCAGTACGTCCAAGATCTTGGCGCCAAGGTCTGCTTCGCTTCTGTTGCTCACCCGAGAAGCAACGGTCAAGCGGAGAGGGAAAATGCAGAAGTGCTGCGCGGGCTCAAGACCAGAACTTTCGACAGGCTGCACAAGTGCGGAAGAAACTGGATCGAGGAGCTGCCGGTGGTTCTTTGGTCGATCAGGACGACGCCAAATCGAGCCACTGGCCAGACACCTTTCGCTCTAGTCTATGGAGCAGAGGCAGTTATCCCCACGGAACTCGTATACGGGTCACCTCGAGTGCTCGCTTATGATGAGCTTGAGCAAGAGCAGCTGCGGCAAGATGACGCGCTGCTCCTTGAGGAAGATCGTCTTCAGGCTGCTGTGCGAGCTGCTCGCTACCAGCAAGCTTTGCGCTGCTACCATAGCCGCAAAGTTAATGCCAGAAGTCTCGAGGAAGGCGACCTTGTTCTTCGGCGTGTTCAGTCCGCCAAGAATTCCAACAAGTTGACGCCAAAGTAGGAAGGCCCTTACCGGGTGAAACGAGTCATAAGGCCTGGCGCTGTCCGCCTTGAGACCGAAGATGGAATTCCGGTGAGCAACTCCTGGAACATTGAACATCTTCGTAAGTTTTACCCGTAAGGCGCGATTGTCGGAACCTGTTCCGGCAACCACCTTTTGTACAAGTCTTGCCGCCGTTGCATGTAATCCTTTGTACAAAGCCGGGCGCAGATCCCGTGCATAAATAAAGCTCATGTGCATCGCACATTTTGTCGATTTTATGCTTTGTATTTTTTGGCATATATGATCTGACACCTTGTGCAGCACCTACTCCACGGTAAGCAATAACGAGCCATAAGGCTCCATATCTCTATTTTCTCTCCTTTCTTTTTTCTCAAGGAAAATAAGGTTCCCTCGCCCACAAGTTTGCCGGGGGAGGAGAAGATAGTGGTATGGAACAGGCGTCGCTCAAGGAAGTTTCGCCTTGCCGGGAAGCAAACCATAGAAAAGCTAAGTTGCCAAAGTTTGAGCAATCAAATTTTTTAAAATTTTAAGTTATCTCCCTTCAACGACCACACTTTGTATGGAAAACCTTAGCGCGGAGGAACCAACTCGTAGCTAGTTGCGCCTTTACTTTGTTTCGAGTCCGCTCAACAACTTAAGCGAGCTGCTAGCGCCCTTACTTTGCTTCGAGTCTGCTCAGCAACTTAAGTGAGCCGCCAGCGCCCTTACTTTGTTTCGAGTTCGCTCGGCAACTTAAGTGAGCTGCAACTAGTTGCGACAAGGTTTCTTGCCGGTAGCGGCACCGCCAGCAGGCTGCTGACGTCCCGCACTCAGCGCTCGCGGCCCAGGTGCCTGCACCGGCAAGTTCCCTAAAAGCGTAGGGTAAAAAGACATACAAAGGGGGGGAGTCAAGTAAAGGAAATAACGTTGCAATCATTGCCCAGAATAAAAGTTATATTACAAGGATAGCTTGTCGCGGCTCTAATAGTTTGTTTTCATAACATGTCAAACAGCGACAAGGAAAGAAGAAATGGGCAGCCTAATCTACGCGATCGCCTTCAACCCTCTTGATCCCGCTCACCTTGTCCACAATGGGTGCGACAAGGGCCTTGAGCTCCTCCAGATCAGCCTCCGGCGGCAAGGTCCTGAGGATGTTGGTGAGGCGGAGGCCCGGATTGCGGAAGACCACCTTCATCAACACTTTCTCGAGGGCTCCTGCGCAGATCTTGCGCGATTCGTCGGCCAGCTGCTTGGGGATCCTCTCCCGGAGTCGCTGGAGGGCTGTCGCCACGCCCTTGAAGAACAGGACGAGCTTGGAGCTGGGCTGGAGGTTGTCGTCGGAGGGATACCCAAGATCCTCCATTCCCAGCTGTGCCAGCCCCTTGTCGATATCTGTGGCGGTGTTCACCAGACTCTCCGTCCAGTGCATCACAGTCTCCCTGAAGGCGTTCTGGGCGGCAGCAGCGCTCTCCAACAGCGCCTTGTCGGCCTTGATCTCCTCCTTCAAGGCCGCCTCCCGCTTCTTAGCGCTGTCCAGAGTCTTGGTCAAAGTGGTTAGCTTCAACTCAAGATCCACGTTGGAGACCTTGGCGGCGCTGAGCTCTCTGCCCTTCTCGGCGAGATCGGCTTCTAGCTGCGCCACCTTCGTCTTCAACTCCTCCTTGGCGGCTTCGGCGGCGGCGGCGGCGTCCTCTGCTTGTTTGAGGGCTTTGCCGAGCTTTCCCTCGCGCGCGGCAAGCTCCTCCTCGTGGGCGTCAAGATTGACCTTCCGCTGCGCCAGCTCGCCCTCTTCCGCGGCTAGCTTCACAGCGACAAGTCGTTGCCGCTCTTCGGCTTCGGCCTTCTCGAGGAGAAAGGCCTTCCGCGCTTCGCCGAGCTGCTCCCGCTCCTCCGCCAGGGATCGGAGGGCTTCCCGATGGAAACCCCTGAGCTCTTCCGCGCGCTTTTCGATGTCAGCTCCCGCCCTCGCGACAAGTGCCTCGCGGGACTCCAGCTTGGCTTGCCGCGCGCGGTAGAGCGACATCAACTTCCGCAGCAGTCGCTCTTCTTCGGGCTCGTTGCTGCTGCTGCTTGGCGCGTCGACCAGCGTCAGCCCCGCGGAGGCAAGCACTTCTCCGTCAAAGATCTCCCCCTTGACCGGCGCTCTGGAGCTTGATGCCCAGGGAAGATTGATGAAGACATCATCGCCGGTCTTCAAATAGACGCCCGGCTGGGGCTCCTCGGTGCTTGGCGCTGCGGCTTTGGCGGACGGGTCGGCGGTCGGCGTAGCGCCTGGCGCTCCTGCGGCCTCTGGGCCGTCAGTACGATCGCCGGACCCCTCGCCAGTTGCTGCGGCATCAGCCTTGGCGGCCTCTGTGCCGGCGGCATCTCCAGCACGGGTTGCCTCGTCGGCGGCGACCTCGGTCTCCATCTGCTCCGCAGCGGATGGATCTGACGGCCGGAAAAGGGGAAAGAGTCAAGCAAAATCCAGCAAAAACTCAAGAAGATCAAAAGAAGAAGAACTCGAGAGAAGTTTTGAGGCAAGAGGAGTACCTGCACCAGGCTCTGCAGTCGTGGTCTCCGCTGTCGGGGGGTTCTTACTAAAAATAAACTAGTTCAACTAGTTATATTAATTTTCTTACTAAAAATACACTTGTTCTATTAATTCAACTAGTTCTTACTAAAAAAACTAGTTCAACTAGTTCTATTAAATTTCTTACTAATTCTATTAAACACTACCGCCCTAGTTCTTACTAACTAATTAGTACCTAGGAACTACAGCCCTAATTACCATCTAATTTGATGAACCCTAACTAATTTGATGCAATCTAAAATTTGAAGAACCCTAGAAAATTTAGCTAGGCGGAGGTAGGGGAGGGGGGGGGGAGGAGGCGTGCTCACCTCGGGTGCCTACGGCGAGGTCAGCGCAGGCTACGTCGAGGTCGGGGTCGGGGCCTCGGGCGCGCGGTGGAGGGCTGCGTCGAGTCGGGGTTGGGGGTGGCGTCGAGGTCGGGGTTGGAGGCGGCGTCAAGGGTGTGCGGAGAGCGACGAGAGAGCGCGCGGCGACCGACGGCGATGCAGGGGGGCGACAGCGGAGGAGTAGGGATCTGGGGGAAGTGGCCGTGGGGGAAGAAAGAACCGCACAGTTAAGTCAAAAGTAGCAGTAGCACGTTTTAGGAAGTGCGCTACTACTACGTTAGCTATAGCACGTTTCTGAACATGCTCTACTGCTATTCCTTTCTCTTTTTTATTTGCTTTTCATTTAATTTTATTTTCGTTAGCCGTATCGCCTTTCTTCATAAACGCGCTGCTACAAAACAAGTAGTGGTAGCGCTGTTTCTATAAGATCGCTACTACTATGTGTAGCCTATCGACTTAGCATTGGGAATTTTAGTAGTAGCACTTTTATGGCTAGACGTGCTACTGCTATATATGTATCTGTAGCGCAGTTTTCGCCAACGTGCTACTGCTAGTTAGCACTAGCGTGCTTTTTTAACCAGCGCTACTGCTAAAGTTCTGTGTATAAGGTTTTCCTAGTAGTGGATAGTGGGGGAGGTCCTTCCCACACGACCGAAAAACCGTTGGGGATAGGCCCTCCGGTCACACATGCGAGGCAAAGTGAGCTCATGTGTGATCGGCCGAGGCATTGGAGACAATTATACATGCCCAATCGTTTCCGTTCATATGTACATCCCACGCAGTGAATCCCAGAAAAATGTTTTTGTTCGTATGTATATCACACACAATTTTTTATGTGGAAACGTTTGTGAAAGATGGCCTTACACAAACCGTTCTTTAGCAGAAGCTGTGTGTGATTGTTAATTGATCCAACACGCCTACTTTCTAGAAATCGTGTGGGTTGTTTGAGTTCACTGCCCACAGTGTTGTCAGAGAAACCGTCTGCAACAGAAAACCCCAATAAGCATGGTAATTGGCCTACTATTGATAATCCATGTAGTAATCAAATTGACATTTCTTATAAAACACACCTTCATATCCTTATAATGGCAACCAGGAGTTCATAATCAAATTACATCAGATAGCTTCAGCACTCAGTTACACCATATAGCGATATAGCTAGCTACGCCATTACACAACAACACCAAGTTTCACATGCAACATTGAAAACCTTTGGAAATTAGCATGATACATGGTAAATAGACAAATGAATCTCATTTGGGAATTTGCAGAAGCGGAAGGCGAATATTGAGCCTTTAGTGATGTTGAATGTCCTTGCAACTTTAGGCTAGTGGCTATGGATAATTTCCTGCCCAACCTTCGTCCTCTTGAGGAAGACTTCAATATTATACCGTGGGTGTTGAATGAATATCTTCCTCACCTCTTGATCATGCAGGTGGTTTGAGAGGTAATCATCGGTGAACTGCTTTGGAAAGTAACAAAAACAAAGGTATGCATAAATCACTGTTATAAATTTTGAAATGGCGAAAGGGGAAAAACAAGGTAAAAGAGTTAGCCATCCTATAGTTGACTGGTGTCTTCTTCATTGTGCAAAAAAAGATCTTGCTGTTATTCATCGCAAGTTTCTTTATCCCAACAATCTTTCTGAGTTTCTTGACTTGAATTATATTCATGGACATCTCAATTCCCGATAGGCAAAATAGGTTCAACAGTGGGTCTAAGCCTCTGACAGCAGGACCTACATCTGCAAGACCAAATTGTAAGAAACTTAAATATTAGAATGATTCCTGCAACTATACAATAATGTTCTATTAGTGAAAGAAGCATGCATGAGCAAACCTCGATGGTAAACCGCAGTGACTCCCATTGTTTTGCTGCAACACATATAAGGAAGATCTTGATCAGGTTAACTGAGAGTTGCCATATTATCAGTAGAATATGTATTGAGTAAATCCAGTTAACCTAACCAAGCATGCTAAACAACTCAAAAATAGAGAAATTGTATATGTTTCTCGTGTATTAAGTACGGACAAATTTCGATTTGTTTCTCACATGCATAACAATAAAAAATTGTAACCACAACAAATGAAAATCAAATTGCATAATAGAACCGAATAGTTAACTAGACAACATAACAAATTAACCAAAACAGTTAACTGAGCACGACATTGTAGAATAGAACATATACTAGAAGATAAGACAGTTAACAACACCAAGAATGCTTGAGAACTACGAAATGTAGCAATTGTTGGACTGAACTGTTAACTGAACATTACATTTCAGAATATCAGATTGCATATTAACATTACAGAGGGCAAATCACTAGAAGGCATTGGTGGTGGCCTCGAGAAAACAACACGGAATGTATTTTAAAGTAGACAACCGTGTGGCGGTGTCAATGGTGGCCTCGAAGACGAGGTGCTCCTCCAAGATCTGGCGGTCGTCACACATGACAGCCATCGCGACCTCGTCCGCGCGTGCGGCCGTGATTTACTTCTCCGCTGCCAGATGCTATAGAGCTCCATCCTATATGATGTCTACTACACAACTTTATTCTTGTAGACACATGTTGGGCCTCCAAGTGAAGAGTTTTGTAGGACAGTAGCAATTTTCCCTCAAGTGGATGACCTAAGGTTTATCAATCCGTGGGAGGTATAGGATGGAGACGCTCTCTCTCAAACAACCCTGCAACCAAATAATAAAAAATCTCTTGTGTCCCCAACACACCAAATACAATGGTAATTTGTATAGGTGCACTAGTTCGGCGAAGAGATGGAGATAAAAGTGTAATATTGATGGTAGAAATATATTTTTATAATCTGAATAAATAAAAACAGCAAGGTAGCAAATAGTAAACGGGCACAAAAACAGTATTGCAATGCTTGAAAATGAGGCCTAGGGTCCGTACTTTCGGTAGTGCAATCTATCAACAATGCTAATATAATTGGATCATATAGCCATCCCTCAACGTGCAACGAAGAATCACTCCAAAGTTCCTATCTAGCGGAGAACATACCAAGAAATCGTTTGTAGGGTACGAAACCATCTTGAAGCTATTCTTTCCGATCGATCTATCCAAGAGTTTGTACTCAAAGAACACCAAATAATTTCAGATTCATAATACTCAATCCAACACAAAGAACCTCAAAGAGTGCCCCAAGATTTCTATCGGAGAAACAAAAGACGAGAACGTGCATCAACCCCTATGCATAGATTACCCCAATGTCACCGCGATAATCCACGAGTTGAATGCCAAAACACATATCAAGTGAATCAATATGATACCCCATTGTCACCACGAGTATTCATATGAAAGACATAAATCAAGTGCTCTCAAATCCATAAAAGTATTCAATCCGATAACAACAAAATCTCAAAGGAAAAAAATCAATTCATCACAACAAGATAGAGAGGGGAAAACTCCATATGATCCGACTACATTAACAAAGCCCGCGATACATCATGATCGTGACATCTCAAGAACACAAGAGAGAGAGAGAGAGATTAAACACATAGCTACTGGTACAAACCTGTGATGATTCCCCCTTCGGCAGAGTGCCAGAACGGGGTCTAGATTGGTTTTCGGTGGCTACAGAGCCTTGCGGCAGTGGAACTTCTGATCTAGGGTTACCCCTGAGGATTTTTGGAACATTTGGGATTTTATAGGGCAAAGAGGGGGTGCGGGAGGCCACCGAGGTGGGCACAACCCACTTGGGCGCGCTTGGGCCCCCAGGCGCACCCTGGTGGGTTGTGCTCCCCTCGAGGGACCCGCAGGTACTTCTCTGGCCCATCGGGAGTCTTCTAGTCCATGAAAAATCCACAAAAAGTTTTGCGGCTTTTGGAATTGGTTTGATATTGATTTCCTGTGATGTAAAAAACAAGCAAAAAACATCAACTGGCACTGGGCACTGGGTCAATAGGTTAGTCCCCAAAAATGATATAAAGTTGCTATAAAATGATTGTAAAACATCCAAGAATGATAATATAACAACATGAATACTTCGTAAATGATAGATACGTTGTGGACGTATCAGCATCCCCAAGCTTATTTCCTACTCATCCTCGAGTAGGTAAATGATAAAAGAAATAATTTATGAAGTGTGAATGCTATCAAAGTGCATAGTTTGTTCAATGATAATTTCAATCACTTTTCCTAGCATCATTACAGAAATTCTTTCTTATAAAACTTCTCATGTTAAAGTAGCAACCAATTCACATGTTAAAGTTCAAACAATGAACTCTCTTGAAACTCAACAACCTATGTTCTCACTCACCAAGCAATTGCAATTCAACTTATTCAACAGGTTTAAGTAAGAGCTCCACATACTCAACTATCTTATAATATTCTATGATTGCTAACACTCACGTCATACACATGAGCAAAACGTTTCAATCGAACACATAGAAAGATAGGGGCTTATAATTTCGCCTCCCAACGTATTCACCTCAAGGGTGATGTCAACAATAATAACTCATGCTACCCATATCCAACTGGATATATGTGCCTAGATCTTTCCTCACCACATCATGCTTGCCAAAAGGGAAAAATAAAAAGGAATAGAGAGAAGACTTTTGACTCTTTGCATAAAAGTAAATACATAAAAGTAAAAGATAGGCCCTTCGTAGAGGGAAGCAGAGGTTTCCATGCGCTTATTTGTTTGTATGCTCAATCCCTTAGTGCAAAAGAACGCCACGTTGTATTGCCCCATATGATAGCAACCTTTATTATGAAGTCTGTCGCTTTTATTCTTTGCCATCACAAGTTCGTACAATGATCAATTTTCTCTTACACTAAATGATCTAACACTTCTGGAAGAAATTTTTATTGCCTTATTGCACCGATGACAACTTACTTGAAGGATCTTGGTCAATCCTTAGGTAGGTATGGTGGACTCTTGAAAATAAGATTCAGGTTTAAGGGTTTTTGGATGCACAAGTAGTATCTCTACTTGGTGCGGAGCTTTTGGCTAGCAAAGATGGGGGGCAAGCACCACATGTTGAAGGATCTATGACAATATAAATTCTATGTGAACATGAACAAACATAAACCATTACGTTGTCTTCCTTGTCCAACGTCAACTATTTTGGCATATAATATTTTGATGGGGGCTCACAATCACAAAAGATTTCCATGATAGTGTATTTGCATGTGAAAGTTCTCTTCCTTATACTAATTATTCGTGAATTGCTTGTATGGCCAATATTGTGATTGTCAAGCCTCAAAAGGTTTCACTTTCTAAACCCAATGTGAAGCTACCACTAGGCATGCTATTATTTCAACTTCATGACATTCAGTTTATTCAACAATTTACTCATAGGATATAAGTGAAGCACAAGAGTAAATGACAAGCTACTCCAAAAAGATATAAATGAAGATCATGAGCATAATATTTCTTTCTCTCAAATTAATTTAAGAGAAGCAAGATATAATTTGTTCAAAAATACTAAAGCACACCATGCACAAAAAGACATAAGTGAAGCACTAGAGCAATTCCATAGAAAAGAGCTTCGTTGACGGGATGTGAATGCCGCTTACCTAGCCTCCCTGGCAACTATTTGAGGACTCTATTTTATTTAAAAACTTTTAGATCTAAGTATTTTATTAAAACATAAAGCAAAAACAAAATAAAATGACATTCTAATAATAGCACACATCATGTGAAGAAGCAAAAACTTAGTCTCAACCGAGACTAACCAATAATTGTTTATGAAGAAAGGTGGAATGCCTACCGGGGCATCCCCAATCTTAGATGATTGAGACTTCTTGAAATATTATCTTGGGGTGCCTTGGGCATCCCCAAGCTTGAGCTTTTGTGTCTACTTAATTCCTCTCATATCACGGTTTTCCTAAATCTCAAAAGCTTCATCCACACAAAACTCAATAAGAACTCGTGAGATAAGTTAGTATAAAATAATGCAAAAAACTTATCGTTCTCTACTATAGAAAATCACTTAAATTATTATTCAACCTACTAAATGCCTCTGCATATTTAATACTCCTATCCTCAAATAGAATCATTAAACAAGCAAACATATGCAAACATAACAACAATCTGCCAAAACAGTACAGTCTGTAAAGAATGCAAGAGTATCAATACTTCCCTAACTCCAAACGTTATAAAAATTTGCCACACTGTGGAAAATTTATCATAGATCATTTTTCAAAAAAAGTTCAACATTTTATCACATTCTGAATTTTCTAGGGAATTTTTGCAACATCGGTAAACTTTTTGTTTTCAAACAGCAACATGTATACTTGCAAAATAAGCATGGCAAAGGCTATCATTTCCACTTTTATTAAAATAAAAGATGCAAAACATTATTATATATAACATCAAGAAAATCCTAAAAAAAATAAAATGATGCTCCAAGGAAAACACATATCATGTGACAAATTAAAACATAGCTCCAAGTGAGGTTATCGATAATGTTGGAGACGAAAGAGGGAATGCCTTCCGGGGCATCCCCAAGCTTAGTTGATTGGATCTTCATTGAATATTACCTTGGGGTGCCTTGGGCATCCCCAAGCTTGGGGTCTTGTCAATCCTTATTCTCCTCATATCGACATCTCACCCAAAACTTGAAAACTTCAATCACACAAAACTTAACGGAACTTTGTGAGATAGGTTAGTATGATAAAGAGCAAACCCTTTCACTGTTGGTACTGTCAAAGACAAGATTCATAATTTTTATCACACCATTCCTACTGTAGCATATAATTTCCACAATTTATATTGAGCAATATAAGCCATGGAAACTGGAAAACAAGCAAACTATGCATTGAAAACAGAATCTATCAAAAACAGAATAGTCTGTAGTAATTTGCATTCCAACCATACTTCTGCTACTCCAAAAATCCTTAAAAAATAGTAAAACCTGGGAAATTTTATTATTTATCTTTTGCAAAAATAATCAGCATTTTATCGCGCTTCTGTTAAAAATGAGAATTTTTTTCCTGAGCGCAAAAGTTTCTATTTTTCAGCAAGATCAAATGAACTATCACCATATACCATCCCAAAGGCTTTACTTGGCACTTTATTGAAACAAAAGCTATAAAACATGATTAATACAATAGCCTAATCATGCGAACACACAAAAACAGTAGGTAAAAGTGTTGGGTTGTCTCCCAACAAGCGCTTTTGTTTAATGCCTTTTAGCTAGGCATGATGATTTCAATGATGCTCACATAAAAGATGAGAATTGAAACATAAAGAGAGCATCATGAAGCATATGACTAGCACATTTATGTCTAACCCACTTCCTATGCATAGGGATTTTGCGAGCAAACAACTCATGGGAACAAGAATCAACTAGCATAGGAAGGCAAAACAAGCGTAACTTCAAGATTTTCAACACATAGAGAGGAAACTTGATATTTTTGCAATCTGTAAAAGCATATGTTCCTCCCTCATAATAATTTTCAGTAGCATCATGAAGAAATTCAACAATATAACTATCATGTAAAGCATTCTTTTCGTGACCTACCACTACTAGGGAAAACGTTATACACAGAATCTTAGCAGCAGCGAGGTTTAAAAACAAACGCTACTGCTAATTAGCAGTAGCGAGCTTCAGAAGACTGCGCTACTAATAGCCCAGTAGCAGTAGCGCTCTAGGTGAAACGAGCGCTACTACTACAATTTCCGCAGTGTTGCCTACAGGATAGATATAGTAGTAGCGCCCTTCTCCTAGACGCACTACTGCTAAAGTACTTAGTAGCATCGTTTTTCTTTAAAACTCGCTGCTGCTAAGTATCATCCCCTATTGCAACTAATTAAGTTTTGTCCCATAGTGCTAAGCTAACAAGGTGTTTACCACCTTAAATATGTTACTTCTCAAACTATCTCGAGCACTTGGTCTTCATTGAACTTTATGTGTAGGATTTGTGGCTACAATATGAATCTTCACATGTGCCTATACAGGTACGGTGAGGATTCATGTTGACTATTTAGATTCTACACAAGAAGATCAATGATGACCAATGTATATTTTTGATGTTTTTACATGCTTAGCCTTAGCAGTAGCTTTTTTTTTTCAGGACAAAGCGCTACTGATATTGGGCTTAGCAGTAGCGCGCTCCCTGTACCCACGCTACTGCTACAACAAAACAAAACACGCAGCCCGCCCCCCCCGCACACTCATCTCTCAATCGTCCCCCTCCGCCCGACGCTGGCAGCTGCTGCTAGGGTTTCTCCTCCGCCATCGCGCGCCACCACCACCGCCGCCGCAGGTAATGCTCCTCCCCCCTCTCACTGGTGCGCCATTAGTATCATGCCACTAGTATTTATTACGAATGGTGCACCACTGGTGTGCCATTAGTATCTGGTATACTAATGGCGCACCACCCAGTGCGCCCTTAGTATATAACACCATGCGCCATTAGTATGCCTCCGAGGGCCATATTTAACCATGTGCTTTGGCACAGTAATGGCGCACTGCGGATGGATGCGCCATTACTATACTTGGCATACTAATGGCGCACTCTGTAGTGATGCGCCATTAGTATGAATATTAGGTTTTATTTTTTTTACTTTTCTGATTTTTGCACAGGTTACAAAATATATTATTTGACAGAATATAGACAGTAGCACACAGCAACAGCAGATTCATCGAATACAATAGAAGATTAGTCTCCGAATACAATTCATCATATTAGTCTCCGAATTCAAAAGACCGAACAAAGATAAAACATTACAAGTCTCGAGACCGCGAGTATCGAGTTTGTTGGAAGTAATACTAATCCTAACAAGTCCTACTAATCATCATCATACAACTTCTACTCGTTATTCATAACAAGTCATACGATCATCATCTTGATAGTCATCGAACCAACCCTACTTAATTGTTCTTAGCACATGATCATCAGTATTAGGCAGGACCTAAATACCCTATTTAAGCTAAAATAGCATAAAACAATATAGACCCTGACTCTCCATTATGGAGAATGGAGAACATCCTGTCTCCAATTCTTGCGCTTCGCTTCCTTTTGCTTCCAAGAAGCTCCTTACGACTGTCCATACATTTTTTCCATCCTTTGATTTTCATGTCTCCACTTCTTTTAGAAATATCGTATGGACAATTGAGATTCGTAGGATGACCTGGCTGTATGTTCAAAACATTAAGACTACCTTTCTGATACATCATATGAGGCACACAATTCTCTGGGATTATCTATTGAAAAACATAGTAATAACTTCATAGTTAGCAATGATGTACTAGTTTTAGAAGTATGCAAAAGATGCACGGATGTCGTAATAGTAAAAATCTTACCAGGGTATCTCCATGGTAGTTACCGTAGTTGAACACATGCACTAGTGGCATGTATTTACCATAATGTTGAGGAGTTTGATTGTGGATATTGTAATTCTCAATGTTAGTACAAAATCCAACCAGATGATTTTTCTCCTTGTTAGTTGTTAATTCGGAGCCATCGGTGTAGTGGGTTTTGTCTACCATCTCCCGCACATTCTTTGAACAATAAAAATAACCTGTCAATGGAAATAAGCTGTCAACTATTTTGAAATAAACAATATAAATTAGCTAATAACTATGTTTGAGAAACTCACATAGCGGTAGAACTGGAGGCGTATCAACAAGGACCCAAATGTCCATATTGTCTTGGTTGATGTCAGGATTACCAAGATCCATGGTGATAAGCATACCCTTATCAAAACCATACATCTTGCAAAATGCTTCCCAATTTTTGCAACCAAAATGGGTTACGCTCTTAGAATTATATAGATTTACTTCAAAGTCCAGATCGTGATGAGTCCTTAGGTGAATTTTCTTTGTTTCAGAAATTTCATGGTCTTCAAAATCCATCCTCTCCAAGACATAGCGTCTTGCATGGCATGGGATAAGCTATACTTGAATTGTAAAAGATGAAAATTACACGTTGAAATAGTTGAAGTCATGCTTAATTATGAAAATAACACTTGTCGTCGTTGTGTACCGTTTCAACTTCGAAGGTCTCCTCGAGCTTAATGCTGAAGCACCGATCATCGTCCAGGTGAGGCATGTCGCACAGACCTCGATCGTCGTGGCACCAGTCACACTCCCCCGAGAGACTTTCGTCGTCCGATGATGATGATGACATATCCTACGTTCATAATTCAAAACTACATCATTTAGGGTTTGTCGACACCGAGGCATCCTAAAAGCTAGGCTTTTATCATTTAGGGTTTGTCGATGCTGAGGCACCCTAAAAGCCTAAGATTTCATCATTTAGGTTCTTATCGACACCGAGGCACCCTAAAAGCCAAGGTTTTATCATTTAGGGTTTGTCGACGTCGAGGCACCCTAAAATCCTAAGCTTTCATCATTTAGGTTTTGTCGACGCCGAGGCACCCTAAAAGCCTAAGCGTACATCATTTAGGTTCTCATCGACACCGAGGCACCCTATAGAAGCCAAGTTAAGTTTTCATCATTTAGGGTTTATCGATGCCGAGGCACCTTAGGTTGGGCCTAATCACTTGGCACTAATCACTTGGCTCTATTGCCACCTATGTTGGGCTTATCATCTAGGGTTTATCGATGCTAACGAGAATTCTAAGTTGGGCCTAATCACTTGGCTCTATTGCCACCTATGGTTTAATGCAGCAAGAATGACGGGGCAGTTGATCCTACTTAACTAAGTACTAAGATACCCCGGCCCATGCATTAGTCGCAAGTACCCCATATGTCCTATTTTTAGCAAAGTCATGCTAAAATTCACGGAAAATTTCGGCATGACCTTTGTTGAAAATATGACATATGGAGTACCCGAATTTGCCGGAACGGAAGTTAATCGACATTCCGGCAAACTCAACGGCCTCTCGGGGTACATCAGCAGCATCACAAGTTGACAAAATTCCCAAGTAGTACAGGAGCAGCATCACAAGTAGTACCAATGAACATATAGTCCAGCAACTTGAAAAAGCTGAAGTTCTTAGCATGAAGTAAATAGGAGTATCCAGAATAGTTATTTGCTTGATCTCAAGTTTGACATATACGATAGTGATAGATGTAAGGAGCAGAACAATGCCAAAGCCACAACCTCAAATCAGGAACAAATAAAAACACAAACTACAAATTGATGCGATCTAAATATACTTTTCCCTTACAACAAAATAGCACTGTGATTTACAATGTAATACTCCAAGATGAGCTGAATATTTTCAAAGGTAGGACTATTTAGTTCGTGAAACATAACATAAAATTTTGTTTCCTCTTGTTCAGTAATAATTAGTTTTTTTAATGAATAACAATGGCATTTGATTTCTGCTGGTTTATTTAGAAACAACAGATCCCCAAGTCAAAAAACTAGAATCCTGGAACACTTCAGGAGCACTTGAATTTCAAATTCTGCTGGTTTCTATTGTTTATATTTAAATAAACAACAGAACTTCAGTAACATGGAACTAAGAGCAGAATAGTTATTTGGGGTACTAGCTAGCCAGACACCACCAATTATCAAACTTAGTTGTTTGCTGAATATTTCAAAGCAGACTTAGGTACAGATGTCACCCATACTACCTTGGTTGGAACAGTCAATGCAATCTACTAGGACAGTAATGAGGCATGCATTTACAAGTTTAAGAAAAGTCTATAGATCTTGCTTTAGTTAATCTGCAAGGAAGCCTATAGATCTTGCTCGAATGCAGTAGCAAACTGAAGAGGAAAAACTGAAGATTACTGTGAATAACAATGTACAGTAGCAAACTCAAACAGAATCCAGTAACCATCTGAATTTATAGTAGATTTTCTACTCCAAGTTCAAGCCCAAACATCTGAATTACTTTAGCTAAGACTGTACATTTCTGAAATTGTTTCAATTGTTGAACATGTTTCAATTGGAAACCTCGACGGTGCACCAGGTGGAAGAGGAGAGCAGCATGGGGAGAGGGGAAGCTCATCGGGTGGCACAAGGAGGCCGGTGAGAGCTTAGTAGCAGTAGAGGGTGGCGGTGCCCGAGGGGGAAGACGAGGGCGATGCAACGAAGACGAGCTCGAGGCCGGGGTCGGGGAGGACGAAGCGGAGCTCGTGGACTTGCCGCCGAGGTGCGGGAACGACGATGGCCGCGGCTAACACGGCGACGAGGCTCGGAATATGGCGGAGAAGGCGAGCGGGGGAGAGGGTGAGAGGGCGAGCACGGTGGCGCGGCTATGGCGTCGACCGGGCGGCGGAAGGAGGGGGTGCACGTGAGGGTGTGGCGAGGGGGGATCGAAGTGGATCTAGTGAGGAAGGGACGAAGGGATCAGTCGAATTAGCAATGGCGCACCCCAGAGCGGTGCGCCATAAGTAATCTTTTTTTGATAGCAATGGCGCACCACCCAGAGGTGCGCCATAAGTAACTTTTTTTGCATAAGTAATTTATTATTATTATTATTATTTGTTGCATCTAATATTTGTTTTAGAAAATGCATATGAATATGAAACAGTAATATTTTTTTTATAAAAACAGTAATAATTTTTTAAAAATATCATCAAATTTGTTATTTGAAAATATTTATGAATCGAAAAAATATCATCAAATTTATTATTTGAAAATATCATCAAATTTGTTATTTGAAAATATAAACAAATTTGTTTTTTTGGATTTTTAGTTGCATTCATTTGTGACGGTGGAGCAGGGGAGGGTGCGGTGGGTCGGCGACGGCGGTGGAGCGGGGGAGGGTGCGGGGGGTCGTCGTCGGCGGTGGAGCGGGGGAGGGTGCGGTGGGTCGTCGGTGGCGGTGGAGCGGGGGGAGGGTGCGGGGGGTCGTCAGCGGCGGTGGAGCGGGGGGAGGGTGCGGGGGGGGGGGGGGGGGGGGGTGCTCGGCGGCGAGGGGGATCTGGCGAGGGGGATAGCTATCGAGAGGGAGGGGGATCGAGATCGAGTGTCCTCATGAATATTCTATATTTTTTCGTATGGAATATGAAAAAATATCATCAAATTTGAAAAAATATTCATGAATTCAAAAACTGCCCATGAAATTTAAAAATATTCATGATATCAAAAAGTAAAAAAAGTGCCCATTACTAGTTTAAACTAGTAATGGCGCATTATGCAACGGTGCGCCATTAGTAGTTTTGCAAAAAAGTACAAAAAATACAGTAGTGGCGCACTCTATGGCTGGTGCGCCATTAGTAGTTCTAACTACTAATGGCGCACTCTGCCCGGATGCGCCATTAGTATGTTTGAAAGAATGAAAAAAAACATTTTGTTACTAGTGGCGCACCGTGTGCCTGGTGCGCCATTAGTGTCTTCCACACTAATGGCGCACCAACAGATGGTGCGCCATTAGTATATAGTAATGGCGCACCACATGTCTGGTGCGCCATTAGTGTCAATTCCATCTATAGCCCTTTTCCTAGTAGTGCCCTCTGCTAGCTGCTCCTCCACCCTCTCACCACCCACTCTGTCGCCGCCCGTGAGATCTGGCCGGGCGCCTTTGGCCGACTGCCCTCGATCCCCTCGCCGACCGCTGTCGTCGCCCCCTCTCATAGGAAAGTCACCGACCTTCCCCTCGTCAGCCCCACGACCATGGTCACCATGCCACCCCCCTCCTCGTCAGCACCCCCCGAGGGTTGCCCTACCTAGATGCAGCAAGGGCTTACGAATTTCATATGGATAACTAGATGCTTTTGTTTTTCTGTAATAAGTTATTTTTTCGTAAAATGTAGGTGCCAATTTAGTTGAAATGCTTTGGTAGGTGGTACAAGTATTTAGTTTGCAAGTGCTAAGTTAATCCCAATTAAATTTGCCACTTGTTTTTAATCAGTTATCTTAGGCAATAGGGTCCAAATTAGATGAAATGTGTCTTGGTAGGTGTTACCTTGATTTGGTAGATAACTTATTACAGATCTTAGGATTATACCTTTGGTAGGGGCCAAATAGTTTTTTTGGCAATAGGTGCCCCTGAAATTGCTTCTCGCGGAAGAATCTCTTCATCTAGAGATATTCTAGAAGGTGTTAGTAAGCTAATTGAGAACTTGTTGTCTATGAGTCTTGTTGGCTGATTTGGCATTGGCCTGCTAGCTATTGGTTCTATTATAGAAGGTGTTAGTAAGTTAATTGAGAGCTTGTTGTTTACTTTTTGGGATCAGGTTCCACTATGAAAATATAACAGAAGAAGAACCAAAAATATCACATGCTACTGTTTTTCTTTCCTATGAAGTGGATCATTAATCCTTTGCTCATATTGCTTTAGGAAAATGGCGCCACCACCACCACCATGTCGACTGTGCAAGTCAAGGTGCACCAACAGCCTTGCAACTGGCAAGCTGTTCGGCATCTATTTCCAGCCGAGTTTTCATCATGTGGCGGTAATAAATTAGATGAAATGTAACAACTATTTTATTTTTAGTGTTGGCATTACTGCATTGTGTCATTTTTCTTTTTTTACATAGATCGTCCCATGCAATGTGAGGTTGAAATTCCACAACCTGACAGGAGACACTGTGACATATGAGGCTCCTGGGGGGCCGTACACTATGGAGGTCGAGAAAGGAGGCAATATGCATGTTGCAGTTTGGAGGAGATGGATGGGCCCGTTTCCTCGCCCGCACGCGTCTTACTGGTGGTGAGTTGATCAGCTTCTCTTTCAGAGCAGAAATACCCAAGCAGGCTGTCATTTATCTCAACCTGGTGGAAGATGATGAAGATGACGAAGATGATGAAGATGACGAACATGATGAAGATAATGAGGACCCACTCGATGAAGATGATGAGAACCCACTCCATGAAGCCATCATAGCTCAAAGAATGAGGCTGAGCGAGGAGGAGGTGTGCAACCTATGGGACATAATTCCGCGACATGATGACTTTGTCGGGGTGCCATTCGTGACCCGCCTGACAAGTACCATGGTCGATCGGCATGAAATGGTATGTTATACCGACTGTAGTAATTTGATGATATATATATATATATGCTTTATTGTTATACTTACAAATGCAAATTATCTGATGATATGCTTAGTGAATCCAATGATATTCTTAGTGTAGAGTCCAATGATATGCTTTGTGGAATCTAGTCGATGATATGCTTTAGTGTAGAGTCTGATCACATGCTTATTAGTGTAGAATCCAAGGAACTATTAATAGTGTAGATAATCCATATATACTTATTAGTAGAATTCATGCTTAATTAGTACAAATGCGTAGTACTGTGTCTTTTGATAGTGTAGAAAACTATAATTAATAGAAATTTATTTGCAAGAGTCACTGGTAGAAAAAGGGCCTGTTGTCCCGGTTCGTAAGGGCCTTTTGTCCCGGTTCTGGAACCGGGACTAAATGGTCGGTACTAATGCCCTGTCCCTTTAGTCCCGGTTCAATCCAGAACCGGGACAAATGGGCCTCCACGTGTCCTGTGCGCGGAGCCCAGGCAGGAGACCCTTTGGTCCCGGTTGGTGGCACCAACCGGGACCAATAGGCATCCACGTGTCAGCATTTATGTGGTTGGGGTTTTTGTTTTTTTTGAAAGGCGGGGGGGGGGGGGGGGGTTGGGGGGTTAATTTAGGCGTTTCATATATTGTGTTAGCTAGCTATAATTAATAGAGAGAAGTGTCCTCTCTTATGTCCGTGCTTGGTCGACGCTACGTACTATACATACGTATAGAGAGGACTAGACACGCTAGCTAGCTAGTAAGCAAACGAAGGAAATAGAAGATCGTCATGAACATATATGCATACAGAGAGAAGTGATATCGACCACCTCTCCTTCTCCGAGAGATTGGTTGAACAACAAGTTCTCGTATATCTATCCGACACTACCGGCTACATATATACAATAATTATCTCTTACAAATATAATCATACGGACTCAGGGTCCACATAGTATTCTCCATCTTCAGGGATCACGTGGTCAAGAAAGAATGCCGCCAATTCCTCTTGAATTGCTCGCATGCGAGCTGGTGCTAGGAGTTCATTCCGCTTCCGAAACATCTAATTTAAAGAAGGGGGTCAATACATATATATATGAATGAATGAAACTCAACACAAATGATGGTAATAAAATAAAATTGTGAATGTTGTTATTTACGTACTTCATATTGTTCGTCAGTGTAGCCCCGCTCACAGGTCACGTGGCGGATGGACTCGCAAACGTAGTATCCACAGAAATCATTCCCTTGTTCCTGCCACAACCACTTTACAAGAAATAGAGGTCAATCAAACTGATAAGCAAGAATGCCAAATGGTATTGATGAAACTAGCGCTTGAATGACTAGTAGATGCGCGGAACATGCTACTATAGTACTTACTTTCGGGTGTCTAAATTGCAGCTCCTTCGGCAGTCTCGGAGCTTTTCTGGTGAATTTTCTCCAAACCCTGCCGGACAAAGAAAACAATTACTTGATATATCAGGAAATGAACAAAGTTGCTGATATGGTGGATAATGATCGATTTAACTTACTTCTCGAGTATTTGAGTCATGTCTGCATAGTCCTGGGGATCTTTTCGTCTTGAGTCTAAGACGGTTACTAGTCCCTGCTCAAGCTTAATCTCAGAATATAGTGGAAACTGCACATGCATGCATAACTCATCAATTACATTACTATAACCTTGACTAATATATAAGGGAAACCGAATACGCACAAGACAGTAACACTCACTTGAAGTTGTAAGGAAAGAGTATTATATCTTTGTTTTCATTTATTACCAACGATCGTAGCAAGTTGGCCTCGGTAGCTGCGACATGAAATTTAACCTGAGTTGCATCTATGAGATATGTGTTAATGAACCCAATATCACCGACTTGTCTTTTCTTCAATTCGGCGATCTTCAATCTGCATAATATAGTGAGGATGATTATAAATACATGCAATGAAAGAGCTGAGCTATATAGAGAGACTTAATGACAGAAGTAGTACTACTTACAGACAGTAGCAGGCGACCGTTGTTTTATCGAGGGCCAATTGATTGAAAAACTGATAGAACTCCTCAAATGGAACAGGCAACAGTTCAATTCCAACGAGGTCATGCTCCTTTTTAACTTTCACATACAAAGTACTCCTCCCCCCAGAGTCTCTGCAGATTTTCAAGTACCAATCATGCAATCTTCGCATCATCGTTGATAGAGATCTTTCATCTTTGACGAGAGGCTTCCCGTACTCGTATCTTTGTATCTGCACCTCCATGGGTTCATAATGTACATCGTCGGGCAGGTAATCTGCAAGATTGCTATAACCGGGCACCATCCTCGGATCATTAGCGACCTTGTGGCTAGGCACCTTGAGCGGGGGGCATGATTGCTTCGCTTGTTCGCCGAGCTGGGCAATTTTGTTTCCCAGCTCGTCGTTCTTTCAGCCTTTGATCACTGACAGTACTTCCCGACCGCTCCGCTTCGGCAAATTCCTTTCCAATAATGCGCTCATAGTTTCCTTTCGGCGGAGACTTGGGTGGTTTTGTCAGGGTAGCCAGAGTGCGCTTCGCTTTCACTGGATCTACCTTCTCCTCCGGAAGTGGATGTCTCTTTGCTTTCAACCCTTGAAACCAGTCATCCACTCCGGTTCGTGCGATCTCGGCGTTCTCCTCCGGGGTCCTCTCGTATGGTAACTTCTCTGGAGTCTTTAGAGAAGGACCGAATATGTATGTCCTCCTGCCTCTAGCTGTACTGCTAGACGCCGGCCGAGCAGACGAAGCGGTTGTCTTCTTTACTTGCTTACGAGGTGGAGGAGAAGGACTACGACGCGCCGGAGCAGCCGGAGCGGCGGCAGGTCTCTTCCGCCCTTGCTGACGAGGCGGAGAAGGAGGAGGCTGACTGCTCGGGCGCATCAGCGCAGGTGGAGAAGGAGGCGGAGTGCCGCCACGCGTTGGAGAAGGAGCCAGTCGAGTGCCCTGATTGTCACTCGCCGGAGGAGGAGGCGGAGTGCCCTGACTCGCCAGAGGAGGAGGCAGTGGAGGAGGCGGAGTGCCCTGACTTGCCGGAGGAGGAGGCGGAGGCGTCCAGTTCGGAAGGTTGATGAGCTCGTTCCGCCATAGGCATGGAGTCTTCAGAGCAGACCCCAGCCTAGTCTCCCCTTCACCGGTAGGGTGGTCAAGCTGGAGGTCCTCAAATCCCTCTGTTATTTCATCCACCATCACCCTAGCATATCCTTCTGGAATCGGCCGGCAGTGAAAAGTTGCGCCGGGTTCAGTAGGATAAACAGAGCCAACAGCCGCCTTGACCTTCAAATTCATCCATTGCATCATAAGGTGGCAATTTTGAGACTCCGTGATAGCATCCACGGGATAGTTGGCAGGAGCCGTCAAGGCATGCTCCGGCTGAAGCAGCTCGGTGGAAGCCACGCTGCTTCTCTGCTGAGATGGCGGGGTAGCTTCGGGGGAAGCTTCGGCAGTACGTTTGCTGCGATTTGCTTCTCGTTCCTCTATCGCTTGTACCCTTGCTTGCAGCGCCTGCATTTGGGTCTGCTGCACTTTTTTCCTCCTCTCATGGGATTTCTAACTGCCTGCGTCCGGAAACCCAACCTTCCATGGAATGGAGCCTGGCATGCCTCGTGTCCGTCCAGGGTGCTCAGGATTCCCGAGGGCCATTGTGAGCTCGTCGTTCTCTCTGTCTGGAAAGAACGTCCCTTGCTGCGCTGCTTCGATATAGTGCTGAAGCTTCCTGACTGGTATGTCCATTTGATCGTTCGTCCAAATGCACTTCCCTATTACAGGGTCCAAGGTTCCGCCAGCCCCGAAGAACCAAGACCGGCAACGATCTGGCTAGTTAATTGGCTCTGGTTCGATCCCTTTATCAACCAGATCATTCTCAGTCTTGGCCCACTTAGGCCGGGCTACAAGGTAGCCACCTGACCCCGTGCGATGGTGATGCTTCTTCTTCGCAGCATTTTGCTTGTTTGTCGCCGACATCTTCTTACTCTTTTCCGATGTCTTGTGGGCCACAAATGCGGGCCAGTGATCTCTGATCTTCTCATATCTACCCTTGAATTCTAGTGTCTCATTATTTTCGACAAACTTATTCAGCTCTTTCTTCCACCTACTGAATAGTTCTGCCATCCTCTTAAGAGCAAAAGACTTGATTAATTGCTCTTTAACTGGTTTCTCTGGATTATCCTCTGGCGGTAGGGTGAAATTTGACTTCAGCTCAGTCCAAAGATCATTTTTCTGCATATCATTGACATAAGACACCTCAGGGTCTTCTGTAGCCGGCTTAAACCATTGCTGGATGCTGATCGGGATCTTGTCCCTAACCAAAACCCCGCACTGAGCAACAAATACGCTCTTTGTTCGGAGGGGTTCAATCGGTTGGCCGTCGGGCGCGATTGCTATGATCTCAAACTTTTCATCCGAGCTCAACTTTTTCTTTAGGCCTCGTCTCTTTACCGAAGTTGTGCTCGATCCGGAGGGCTAGAAAAAAGAACAAAGACTTAATTAATATGTGTACATACCAAAACAATGAATGCATCAATTAGCTAGTCAGCAGAAGCTTAGCTAATATATATACCTGGCCGGACTCGGTTCGGTCACCGGAGACGTCATCACGGTCTCCTTCTTGCACCGGCATTGGGTCATCGAAGCCGTCCTCACGGTCTCCTTCTTGCTCCGGCATTAGGTCACTGGAGCCATCATAATCAGCTGCTTCCAAACCATCGGTCTCGTTGAGAAACAACGAGCAGATGGCATCACTTCCTCGTGCGATTATGTCCCCCAACAACTCTTCTTGTACTTTGTCTCGGGCGGTGTCCATAGTTTCTACAAATATTGACAACATGGCAATTATTATCCAAACATGACAGATGGATATATTAGTGGTAAAAACGTAGAACTAATATTAATTAGTGGCCTCGACGCTGCTTCTCTAGGGTTTGGGGTGGCCTCGACGCTGCTTCTCTAGGGTTTGGGGTGGCCTCGACAACGCTTCAAGGATAAAAAAAGAAGAGGAAGAAGAAAAAAAAGAGGAGAAGAAAGAATAGAGGAGTAAGAACTCCTCTATTCTTTCTTCTCCTCTTTTTTTCTTCTTCTTCCTCTTTTTTTATCGGGAACGAGGGTCGTCGAGGGTCACCGAGAGATAGAGGAAACCCTAAATAGCAAGTATCGTGGGTGTGAGATACATGTGGCCGTCGGTGTCGGACACTACATCCACATCCCACAAGTGACGTGGGCGTCGAAGCCCGCGCCACTTGTGGGACGTGGATGTAGTGTCCGACACCGATGGCACATGTATCTCACACCAACGATACTTTCTATTTAGGGTTTCCTCTACCGTTCGGCGACCCTGACCCTCGACGACCCTCGTTTCTGATAAAATAAAGAGGAAGAAGAAGAAAAAAAAGAGAAGAAGAGAAGAAGAAAAAAAAGAGTTCTTCTCCTCTTTTTTTTTTCTTCTTCTTCTCTTCTTCTCTTTTTTTCTTCTTCTTCCTCTTTATTTTATCAGAAACGAGGGTCGTCGAGGGTCAGGGTCGCCGAACGGTAGAGGAAACCCTAAATAGCAAGTATCGTGGGTGTGAGATACATGTGGCCATCGGTGTCGGACACTACATCCACGTCCCACAAGTGACGTGGGCGTCAAAGCCCGCGCCACTTGTGGGACGTGGATGTAGTGTCCGACACCGACGGTACATGTATCTCACACCGACGATACTTTCTATTTAGGGTTTCTCCTCTACCGCTCGGCGACCCTCGACGACCCTCGTTCCCGATAAAAAAAGAGGAAGAAGAAGAAAAAAAAAGAGGGGAAGAACTCCTCTATTCTTTCTTCTCCTCTTTTTTTGTTCTTCCTCTTTTTTTATCCTCTTCTTCCTCTCATGTTCGAGAGGATCGCCGAGGGGTCGGGAGGTTGCCTAGTGTCAAAGGATTCAACAAAACCATGTCTTCATCATTAGGCGAAAGTAACAGGTGCATGATGGTACGAAGCTCTCCAAAGTTATTTTGGAACGGAGTCCCAGATAAGATAATTCGCTTTTTGGTACAAAGTTCAGCAAGAACCTTCCAAATATCGTTATTTGGAAGGCCTTTGCTGAAATTCATACAAAAAGGCAAATTATCCTATCCGGGACACCATTCCAAAATAACTTTGGAGGACTTCGTCATGCCCTGGTTACTTCCGGATAATGATGAAGCCATGGATTTCTTCAATACTTTGACACTAGGAAACCTCTCTCGACCCCTCGGCGATCCTCGACCCCTCGAACCCTCGACGACCCTGGAACCCTCGACCCCTAGACGACCCTGGAACCCTCGACCCTCGATCCCTCGACCCTATAGAACCCTCGAAGAAAGGAATAGCTAGAGGAGAAGATTGAAGAAAAAAAAGAAGAAAAAAAAGAGGAGAAGAAGAAAGGAATAGTGGAGAAGAAGAGAAAATAGAATATTCTATTTTCTCTTCTTTTCCACTATTCCTTTTTTCTTCTCCTCCTCTTTTCCTTCTTTTTTCTTCTTCTTATTTATTTCTCCTCTTCTTTTCCTCTCCTCTTCTTCTTTCTTTCCTCTTCTTATTTTCTTCTTTCCTATCCTTCTTTTTCTAAAATTGTAACTTTTGCATATATAAAACTTTTCTAAAATTGTAACTTTCTATATATGAACAAAAAACTTTCTATGAACAAAAAACATTTTTAACATATATATTTAGCAAATTCTAGCCACATACATCACATACACATATACATTATAGCCACATACACATATACATCACATATGAACAAAAAAATAAACTAATAAAAATAAAAAAACATATTGCAACATATGAACAAAAACATATAGCCACATACATACACATACATTATATATATATATGAAAAAAAATTAAACTAATAAAGGCAGGGGCGCGGGAGTGGTGGCGCCGGCGGGGTAGAGGGGCATGGCGGCAGCGGTGGCGCCGGCGGGGCAGGGCAGGGCAGGGGCGCGGGGGGGCGGCGCTGGCCTGACAGGGCAGTGGCGGCTGGGCGGCGCGCGGCGCCAGCGTAGGGCAGGGGCGGCGCACTGCAGCCGCGCAGGGCAGGGGCGGCGGCATGGTGGCCGCGCAGGACAGGGGTGCAGGTGGCGCGAGACGGGAGGGGCTGTGCTCACAGGGGGCGGCGGCGACGGCGAAGGCGATCAGCCTAACGGCGTCGGTGGTGGCAGCGACGGCGAAGGCGAGCAGCCTGACGGCGTCGGTGGCGATGGCGACGAGGAGGAGCAGGGGTGTCGGGTGGCGACGGCGACGAGGAGGAGCAGGGGGCGTCAGGGGAGAAGTGGGTGATTTGGTCGAAAACTGCTAAGTGCTGTATATATAGCAAGAGCATTGGTCCCGGTTCGTGAAACCAACCGGGACTAATGCCACCTTTAGTCCCGGTTGGTGCCACCAACCGGGACCAAAGGCCAATTTTCAGCAGCCCAAAGGGCGGGAAGCGGCGGCCTTTGGTCCCGGTTGGTGGCACCAACCGGGACTAAAGAGGGGCATTGGTCACGGTTCATGGCACGAACTGTGACCAATGCCCCTCTTTAGTCCCGCTTGGTGCCACCAACCGAGACCAAAGGCCTTGTGCTGCCCCGCGCCCAAATGTTTAGTCCCACCTCGCTAGTTGAGAGGGAGCCGCACCTGTTTATAAGGTGCGGTGCGCCTTCCCTCTCGAGCTCCTCTCTAAAGCAGTCTTTCGGGCCTAACCGTGCAATCTGTGCCTGTGGGCCTACTGGGCCTCCCGCGGGCCTGAATCCTGGCCCATGGTAGGGTTTCTAGTCATATTCAGGCCATGGGTGCCCAGTAGGTGGCACTTTTTTTGTTTTTTTTGTTTCTACTTACAACAAAATACTTATTGTTGCTATATTTAATTTTTTTCCAGTTTTTTTGTTTTGTTTTCTGCATTATTTATTTTCTTTTGTTTTTTGCTTTATTTTTTAATTCTTTTTGCTTTTAGTTTTAGAAAAATTATAAACTTTCTGTTAGTGCCATTAGTTTTCAAATTTGAAAACACTTTTTTTTGTTTTCTTTGTTGCTTTATTTATTTTATTTTGTTTCTACTTACAACAAAATACTTATTGTTGCTATTTTTATTTTTTTTCCTGTTTTTTTGTTTTGTTTTCTGTATTATTTATTTTCTTTTGTTTTTTGCTTTATTTTTTAATTCTTTTTGCTTTTAGGTCAGCAAAATTATAAACTTTCTGTTGCTTTATTTATTTTATTTTGTTTCTACTTACAACAAAATAGTTATTGTTGCTATTTTTTTCTAGTTTTTTTGTTTTGTTTTTTGCATTATTTATTTTGTTTTGTTTTTTGCTTTATTTTTTTATTCTTTTTGCTTTTAGTTTTAGAAAAATTATAAACTTTCTGTTAGTGCCATTATAAACTTTTTGCTTTTAATTTGAACTCTTTGAAAATTGTTTGAATCACAAGTTTGTGATTAACTTACTAAAAAATGAGAATAGATGCGCTTATGGAGAAAATTCAACCTAAATTCCTAGTAAATTTCTATGAATTTCAGAGAAATTCACTATGAATTTAGGTTAAACTTTTCTCTATTAGGGCATCTATTTTCACTTTGAGAGGAGCTCAACAAGGCAGAGAGGGAAGGGCTTATAAACCGGTGTGAGCCCCCTTCGGTTGGTGAGGTGGGACTAAACTCTGCCCGCAACGAGGACCAACCCTTTAGTCCCGGTTTGTGGCACAAACCGGGACTAATGGTCATGGGCCAGGGGCGAGGAGCAAAATTATAAACTTTCTGTTAGTGCCATTAGTTTTAGAAAGTTGAAAGTTGAAAGTTGGCATGGGCCAGGGACTAATGGTCATGGTATTACGAGGGCCGAACCATAAGACATAAAAGCATTTCAAATGAACTCTGAAAAAGTTGAAAGTTGGCATGGTATCATAATTTCACCCACATAGCATGTGCATGTACAAAACAGACAATGGTAGCATGTTCGTGTGTTACAAAGTTGGCATGGTATCATCATAATAGTTGCGGGAGAAAGTCTTCACTTTTTCGTCGCTTGTGTCATTTGCTTATTGCGCCGTAACCATGGATAATCTTCATTGTTTATCAGGATGCTTGGGTCATCCTTGACATTTAAGGGAGGAATTTCATGAAACTTTTCATAATCTTCAGACATGGCTGTCTTGCCATCCACTCCCAGGATGTCCCTTTTTCCTGAAAGAACTATGTGGCGCTTTGGCTCATCGTATGATGTATTCGCTTCCTTATCTTTTCTTTTTCTCGGTTTGGTAGACATGTCCTTCACATAGATAACCTGTGCCACATCATTGGCTAGGACGAACGGTTCGTCAGTGTAACCAGGATTTTTCAGATCCACTATTGTCATTCCGTACTGTGGGTCTACCTGTACCCCGCCGCCTAACAGATTGACCCATTTGCACTTAAACAAAGGGACCTTAAAATCAGGTCTGTAGTCAAGTTCCCATATGTCCACTATGTAACCATAATACGTGTCCTTTCCGCTCTCGGTTGCTGCATCAAAGCGGACACCGCTATTTTGGTTGGTGCTCTTTTGATCTTGGGCGATCGTGTAAAATGTATTCCCAGTTATCTCGTATCCTTTGTAAGTCAATACAGTCAAAGATGGTCCCCTGGACAACAAGTACAACTCATCACAAACAGTGTTGTCACCTCTGAGACGTGTTTCCAACCAACTGCTGAAAGTCCTGATGTGTTCACATGTAGTCCAGTCGTCGCACTGCTCCGGGTGTTTGGAGCGCAGACTGTTCTTGTGTTCATCGACATACGGGATCACCAAGGTAGAGTTCTGTAGAACTGTGTAGTTTGCTTGAGACCAAGAATATCCGTCCCTGCATATTATTGAGTCTCTTCCAAGAGTGCCTTTTCCAGTCAGTCTCCCCTCATACCGTGATTTAGGGAGACCTATCTTCTTAAGGCCAGGAATGAAGTCAACACAAAACCCGATAACATCCTCTGTTTGATGGCCCATGGAGATGCTTCCTTCTGGCCTAGCGCGGTTACAGACATATTTCTTTAGGACTCCCATGAACCTCTCAAAGGGGAACATATTGTGTAGAAATACGGGCCCCAGGATGACAATCTCGTCGACTAGATGAACTAGGACGTGCGTCATGATATTGAAGAAGGACGGTGGGAACACCAGCTCGAAACTGACAAGACATTGCGCCACATCACTCCTTAGCCTTGGTACGATTTTTGGATCGATCACCTTCTGAGAGATTGCATTGAGGAATGCACATAGCTTCACAATGGCTAATCGGACGTTTTCCGGTAGAAGCCCCCTCAATGCAACCGGAAGCAGTTGCGTCATAATCACGTGGCAGTCATGAGACTTTAGGTTCTGAAACTTTTTCTCTGGCATATTTATTATTCCCTTTATATTCGACGAGAAGCCAGTCGTGACCTTCATACTGAGCAGGCATTCAAAGAAGATTTCTTTCTCTTCTTTCGTAAGAGCATAGCTGACAGGACCTTTATACTGCTTCGGAGGCATGCTGTCTTTTTCGTGCAAACGTTGCAGGTCCTCCCGTGCCTCAGGTGTATCTTTTGTCTTCCCATACACGCCCAAGAAGCCTAGCAGGTTCACGCAAAGGTTCTTCGTCACGTGCATCACGTCGATTGAGGAGCGGACCTCTAGGTCTTTCCAGTAGGGTAGGTCCCAAAATATAGATTTCTTCTTCCACATGGGTGCGTGTCCCTCAGCGTCATTCGGAACAGCTAGTCCACCGGGACCCTTTCCAAAGATTATGTAGTGTAAATCATTGACCATAGCAAGCACGTGATCACCGGTGCGCATGGCGGGCTTCTTCCGGTGATCTGCCTCGCCTTTGAAATGCTTTCCTTTCTTTCGATATTGATGGTTGGTCGGAAGAAATCGACGATGGCCCAGGTACACATTTTTCCTGCATTTGTCCAGGTATATACTTTCAGTGTCATCTAAACAGTGCGTGCATGCGTGGTATCCTTTGTTTGTCTGTCCTGAAAGGTTACTGAGAGCGGGCCAATCGTTGATGGTCACGAACAGCAACGCCTTAAGGTTAAATTCCTCCTGTCTGTGCTCATCCCACGTACGTACACCGTTTCCATTCCACAGCTGTAAAAGTTCTTCAACTAATGGCCTTAGGTACACATCAATTTTGTTGCTGGGTTGCTTAGGGCCTTGGATGAGAACTGGCATCATAATGAACTTCCGCTTCATGCACATCCAAGGAGGAAGGTTATACATACATAGAGTCACGGGCCAGGTGCTGTGATTGCTGCTCTGCTCCCCGAAAGGATTAATGCCATCCGCGCTTAAAGCAAACCATACATTCCTTCGGTCCTTTGCAAACTCATCCTAGTACTTTCTCTCGATTTTTCTCCACTGCGACCCGTCAGCGGGTGCTCTCAACTTCCCATCTTTCTTTCGGTTCTCACTGTGCCATCACATCAACTTGGCATGCTCTTCATTTCTGAACAGATGTCTCAACCGTGGTATTATAGGAGCATAGCACATCACCTTCGTAGGAACCCTCTTCTTGGGGGGCTCACCGTCAACATCACCAGGGTCATCTCGTCTGATCTTATACCGCAATGCACCGCATACCGGGCATGCGTTCAGATCCTTGTATGCACCGCGGTAGAGGATCCAGTCATTAGGGCATGCATGTATTTTCTCCACCTCCAATCCTAGAGGGCATACGACCTTCTTTGCTGCATATGTACTGTCGGGCAATTCGTTATCCTTTGGAAGCTTCTTCTTCAATATTTTCAGTAGCTTCTCAAATCCTTTGTCAGCCACAACATTCTTTGCCTTCCACTGCAGCAATTCCAGTATGGTACCGAGCTTTGTGCTGCCTTCTTCGCAATTGGGGTATAACCCTTTTTTGTGATCCTCTAACATGCGATCGAACTTCAGCTTCTCCTTTTGACTTCGCATTGCGTCCTTGCATCGACAATGACCCGGCGGAGATCATCATCATCAGGCACATCGTCTGGTTCCTCTTGATCTTCAGCAGCTTCACCCGTTGCAGCATCATTGGGCACATCGTCTGGTTCCTCTTGATCTTCACCAGCTCCCCCCGTTGCAGCATCACCGTATTCAGGGGGCACATAGTTGTCATCGTACTCTTCTTTTTCACCGTCTTCCATCATAACCCCTATTTCTTCGTGCCTCGTCCAAACATTATAGTGTGGCATGAAACCCTTGTAAGACCTCGTATTCCCACATTCAGTGCATGGACAACACATAAAACCATTCTGCTTGTTTGCCTCAGCCGCATCGAGAAACTCATGCACGCCCTTAATGTACTCGCGGGTGTGTCTGTCACCATACATCCATTGCCGGTTTATCTGCATGCATTATATATAATTAAGTGTCCAAATTAATAGAAGTTCATCATCACATTAAAACCAAAGTGCATACATAGTTCTCATCTAACAACATATAGCTCTCCAGAGCATCTAATTAATTAAACCATACATTGAAACTATGTAAAACATTTCAATGTGAAAACAAATGCGATCATAATCGCAACCAAGGTAACAATTGATCCAACGGCATAATGATACCAAGCCTCGGTATGAATGGCATATTTTCCAATCTTTCTAATCTTCAAGCGCATTGCAACCATCTTGATCTTGTGATCATCGACGACATCCACAACATGCAACTCCAATATCATCTTCTCCTCCTCATTTTTTTTATTTTTTCCTTCAACAAATTGTTTTCTTCTTCAACTAAATTTAACCTCTCGACAATAGGGTCGGTTGGCATTTCCGATTCACATACATCCTACATAAATAAAATCTATGTCACGTTGGTAGGCATAATTTTCATAAACATTAAATGAACAAATAGTTATAAAGATAATATATATACCACATCCGAATCATAGACAGGACGAGGGCCGACGGGGGTGGATACCAAAACCATCGCACTATATAAGATGCAATAATAAAAGTAAGAAAATAATACAAGTATCTATGTAAACATACAAGTAAGAATATTTTTCCTTTCAGAAAGAAAATAAAACAAGAGGCTCACCACGGTGGTGCCGGCGATGAGCTCGGCGCGGGTGATCGACGGCGGTGAAGACGGGGACGGGCGTGACGGACCGCTAAACCTAGACAAATATTATGGAAAATGGAGCTTGGAGATCGAGCTTGGAGAGGAGAAAGCTTAAGTAGTGTGGCTCGGGCATTCCATCGAACACCTTGTGTGCATAGGAGGTGAGCTAGAGCACCACCAAGCCCTCTCCCCCTCGGCCAGAGAAAAACAGAGCACTGGGGTGCTCTGCTCGCGAGCGAGGGGTATATATAGGCACCTCATTGGTCCCGGTTGGTGACATGAGCCGGGACTAAAGGGGAGCCTTTGGTCCCGGTTCAAGCCACCAACCGGGACCAATGGTGGTGGGCCAGGAGCGAGGCCCATTGGTCCCGGTTCATCCCACCAATCGGGACCAAAAGGTCCAGATGAACCGGGACCAATGGCCCACGTGGCCCGGCCGCCCCCCTCGGCTCATGAACCAGGACCAATGCCCACATTGGTCCCGGTTCTGGACTGAACCGGGACTAATGGGCTGACCCGACCTGGACCAAAGCCCTGTTTTCTACTAGTGAGTATGTGCAAGGCTATTTATTAATTGATATGTTTTTCTTATTCAGAAATTGCCAAAGAACCTATCTGTGAGTTGTGGTATCGAGCCTGATGAAGAAGGCTCAGTTGGACTACGCCTTACCGCAAGGGGCTCCGTCACCACCTGTACTTACCGCATGGACACAGACGGTCGCACACACTTAAACTCGGTTGGGTGGAAGAGATTCCTCGTTGGCAAGAATCTTCGTGTTGGACAGGCCATCCTAATTACTATCAGGAACACCCACCGCCCAGGCTTCACGATGTTGATAGTCGTCGATATCATCTAAAACTACATATGTGTGTGTGTGGCTATATCATCTAGAATTACATATGATGACCGTCGTCGATATCATGTAGAACTACATATGATGATCGTCGTCGATATCATCTAGAACTATATATGATGATCGTCATCGATATCACCTTGTATTGCTTGAGGATGCATGTTGACTATATATGAAATTGTTATCTAGTACTCCTTCTGTTCCAAATTACTCGTCGTGGTTTTAGTTCAAATTTGAACTGAAACCATGACGAGTAATTTTGAACTAAAACCACGACGAGTAATTTGGAACGGAGGTAGTACTACTTAGTACCTATAATGCTTTATGAAATTGATATCTAGTAGTACCTAGTATCTAGAAATTGCAGTTTATTGAAACTCAAACTGGGCAGGAAGTGGGGAAAATGGTGAAACACATAGCAGTAGCATGGGGCTAGGTAAGCGCTACAACTAACTAATAGTAGCGTGTTCTGGAAAAGCGCTGCTGATATAGTCAATAGTAGTAGCGCGGGTGCAAACTGCGGTACTACTAACAGTTAGTTGTAGCGCCTTATTGGTAGCGCGGCTGCCCGCGCTACTGATAGCCTCAAAACCCGCGCTACTACTATGGTTTTCCCTAGTAGTGTACAAGCATAGAAATTTTATTACTCTCCACATAAGCAAATTTATTCTCATCAATAGTAGTGGGAGGAAACTCAACAAAATAACTATCAAGGGAGTGAAAATTAAAATCATGATGACAAGTTCCATGGTTATCATTATTCTTTATAGCATATATGTCACACCATAATCATCATAGATAGCAACTTTGTTATCATAGTCAATTGAAGCCTCATCCAGAATGGTGGATTCATCACTAAATAAAGCCATGACCTCTCCAAATCCACTTTGCACTTTCATCATTATAATCATCATAAATAGGAGGTATACAATCATTATAACAAATTTGCACATCAAATCTTGGGGGACTAAAAATATCATCATCAAACATAGCATCCCCAAGCTTATGGCTTTGCATATCACTAGCATCATGGATATTCAAAGAGTTCATACGAACAACATTGCAATCATGCTCATCATTCAAATATTTTTTGTCAAACATTTTATATAATTCTTCCTCTATCAATTGAGCACAATTTTCCTTTCCATCATTTTCATGGAAGACATTATAAAGATGAATAATATGATGCAACCTCAATTCAATTTTTTAGTTTTATTTTATAAACCAAACTAGTGATAAAACAAGAAACTAAAAGATTTGATTGCAAGATCTAAAGATATACCTTCAAGCACTCACCTCCCCAGTAACGGCACTAGAAAAGAGCTTGATGTCTACTACGCAACTTTATTCTTGTAGAAATGTGTTGGGCCTCCAAGCGCAGAGTTTTGTAGGAGAGTGGCAATTTTCCCTCAAGTGGATGACCTAAGGTTTATCAATCTATGGGAGGTCTAAGATGAAGATGGTCTCTCTCAAACAACCTTGCACCCAAATAATAAAAAGTCTCTTGTTTCCCCAACACACCAAATACAATGGCAATTTGTATAGGTGCACTAGTTCGGCGAATAGATGGTGATAAAAGTGTAATATTGACGATAGAAATATAATTTTATAATCTGAACAAATAAAAGCAGCAAGGTAGAAAATAGTAAACAGGCACAAAAACGGTATTGGAATGCTTGAAAATGAGGCCCATGGTCCGTACTTTCACTAGTGCAATCTCTCAACAATGCTAATATAATTGGATCATATAGCCATCCCTCAACGTGCAACGAAGAATCACTCTGAAGTTCCTATCTAGCGGAGAACATACGGAGAAATCGTTTGTAGGGTACAAACCACCTCGAAGCTATTCTTTCCGATCGATCTATCCAAGAGTTCGTACGCAAATAACACCAAATAATTTCAGATTCATAACACTCAATCCAACACAAAGAACCTCAAAGAGTGCCCCAAGATTTCTACCGGAGAAACAAAAGACGAGACGTGCATCAACCCCTATGCATAGATTACTCCAATGTCACCGCGGGAATCCACGAGTTGAATGCCAAAACACATATCAAGTGAATCAATATGATATCCCATTGTCACCACGAGTATTCATATGTAAGACATATATCAAGTGCTCTCAAATCCGTAAAAGTATTCAATCCGATAACAACAAAATCTCAAAGGGAAAAAATTCATTTCATCACAAGAAGATAGAGAGGGGAAAACACCATATGATCCGACTACATTAACAAGGCCCACGATACATCAAGATCGTGACATCTCAAAAACACGAGAGAGAGGGAGAGAGAGAGATATTAAACACACAGGTACTGGTACAAACCCTCAGCCTTGAGGATGGAGTACTCGCACCTCATCGTGGTGGCCGCCGGGATGATGAAGATGGCCACGTGTGATGATTTCCCCCTCCGGCAGAGTGCTGAAACAGGGTCTAGATTGGTTTTCGGTGGCTAGAGAACCTTGTGGCAGTGGAACTTCTGATCTAGGGTTACCCCCGAGGGTTTTCAGAATATTTGGGATTTTATAGGGTAAAGAGGGGGTGCGGGAGGCCACCGAGGTGGGCACAACCCACCTGGGCGCGCCTGGGGCCAAGGCCCCCTGGTGGGTTATGCTCCCCTCGGGGCACCCCCAGGTGCTGCTCTAGCCCATCGGGAGTCTTCTGGTCCATAAAAAATCCACAAAAATTTTCACGGTGTTTGGACTCCGTTTGATATTGCTTTCATGCGATGTAAAAAACAAGCAAAAAACAGCAAATGACACTGGGCATTGGGTCAATAGGTTAGTCCCAAAAAATGATATAAAGTTTCTATAAAATGATTGTAAAACTTCCAAGAATGATAATATAATAGCATGAATACTTCGTAAATTATAGATAGGTTGGAGACGTATCACTGTACTGCATGCAAAATGGCTATGGGCGACGCTTAGTTGGAGGACGGGGGAGTGATTTGGGCCGAAGGTGTCGCACCATCGGTCGGGGCATGTGGGATGGGGAAGGAGGAGGATGGTGTGGGTGGGGTGTGGATTACCTGACCATATCGACGAGGCCACGCAACAACAAGAAGAAGAATCACCAGCGAGGAGGCGGCGCTGCAAGAAGAAGGGTCGCCGGCGAGGTGGCGGCGGTGCCAGTAAGCATTAGTGAAGGTTTGAACTTGGAAAGCAGGAGGAACAGTGAAAATGTGGCTGTTGGTGGTGGGGGGGGGGGCAGGGAGATAGATATTAACGTGGTAGCAGAAAAATTTCGCTCGGTGCCGCGAGAAACTGGCGCGCAAGTGTGGTTCAAGTGTGGAAGTTGGACTGTAGACAATGAAGCTTCCTGCGTAATCCAGATAAGACGGTGCGCCAAGATATTTTATATCGCATCCCACACGATTCTTGCTAGTAAACTGTTTGTGGTATACCCGATTTTTTCATTCTGTTTTGAAAGACAAAATGGTGTTACGGAGAGAAAGGATGGTGTTTGAATTGCTAGAACATTTATCTGTAGTGAACATGCAACTATATGAGTGTCGTGTTAAAATTTGGGATTTTTCCGTGTTCGTTTGGCCATTTTATGCATTAATTGAGTTTCTATGCATTTAATGTGTATAATTCAAATTTGAACCAGAAGCACATGCTCTAGTGCACCAAATTTTGTTGAATTTATAGGTCCCATGCAAGAAATGGGAATGAAATTCAAACATCTGGGCGTCGTGGCTCGGCCGAAAACATTGAGAAAGTTGGTTTTTAAATTCCTGTAAATCCAAAACTCGCCTAAAAATCATGAAACTTGGCATGGTGTCATGTCATGGCACCAATATGCCGTAGTAAAAATTTGGCCGAACTGGGACAAGTTTTGGTATAAGCTTCTTGCAAACTGGAGCTTCTCTCAAGAAGGATCGTGGTTCCGAGAGGGAACGTGTCACCTTTGTGTGCCAAACGACATACGCTACCCTCCCCCTCTTGATCTTTTTACAGAGCCAAAATAGAACTATATGAATGTCGTGTCCAAATTTGGAATTATTCCAGGTTCCTTTGGCCTTTTTTATGCATTAATGAGTTTCTGGGCATTTAATGTGCATAATTCAAATTTGAACTACAAGCACATGCCCCAGTGCACCAAAGTTGGTTAAAACGCGTCCTTTGATCAATTCCTAGGTCTCATGCAAGAAATGAGAATGAAATTCGAACATCTGGGCGTCATGGCTCGGTCGGGAACATTGAGAAACTTGGTTTTTAAATTCCTATAAATCCAAAACTCGCTTGAAAATCGTGAAACTTGGCATGGTGTCATGTCATGGCACCAACATGTTGTGGTAAAAAAATTTGGCCGAATTGGGACAAGTTTTGGTATAAGCTTCTGGCAAACCAGAGCTTCTCTCAAGAAGGCTCGTGGTTCCGAGAGGGAACGTGTCACATTTGTGTGTGAAACGGTATACGCTGCCTCCCCCCCTTGATTTTTTATAGAGGCAACTGATGACCCACAAGTATAGGGGATCTATCGTAGTCCTTTCGATAAGTAAGAGTGTCGAACCCAACGAGGAGCAGAAGGAAATGATAAGCGGTTTCCAGCAAGGTATTCTCTGCAAGTACTGAAATAAGTGGTAACAAATAGTTTTGTGATAAGATAATTTGTAACGAGCAACAAGTAACAAAAGTAAATAAGGTGCAGCAAGGTGGCCCAATCCTTTTTGTAGCAAAGGACAAGCCTGGACAAACTCTTATATGATCTAAAGCGCTCCAGAGGACACATGGGAATATCGTCAAGCTAGTTTTCATCACGTTCATATGATTCACATTCGGTACTTTGATAATTTGGTATGTGGGTGGACCGGTGCTTAGGTACTGTCCTTAATTGGACAAGCATCGCACTTATGATTAACCTCTATTGCAAGCATCCGCAACTACAACAAAAGTATTACGGTAAACCTAACCATAGCATGAAACATATGGATCCAAATCAGCCCCTTACGAAGCAACACATAAAGTAGGGTTTAAGATTCTGTCACTCTAGCAACCCATCATCTACTTATTACTTCCCAATGCCTTCCTCTAGGCCCAAATAATGGTGAAGTGTCATGTAGTCGACGTTCACATAACACCACTAGAGGAGAGACAACATACATCCCATCAAAATATCGAACGAATACCAACTTCACATGACTACTAATACCAAGACTTCTCCCATGTCCTCAGGAACAAAAGTAACTACTCACAAAGCATACACATGTTCATAATCAGAGGGGTATTAATATGCATATAGGATCTGAACATATGATCTCCCACCAATTAAACCAACTAGCATCAACTACAAGGAGTAATTAACACTACTAGCAACCTACTAGCACCAATCCCGGACTTGGAGACAAGAATTGGATACAAGAGATGAACTAGGGTTTTGAGATGAGATGGTGCTGATGAAGATGTTGATGGAGATTGCTCTCTCCCGACGAGAGGAGCGTTGGTGTTGATGATGGCGATGATTTCCCCCTCCGGGAGGGAAGTTTCCCCGGCAGAACAGCTTCGCCAGAGCCCTAGATTGGTTTCGCCTCGTGGCGGCGGATTTTCGTCCAAGAAGATGGCTTATCAATTTTTTCCATCGAAAGACTCCATATAGCAAAAGATGGCCACCGGAGGGCCACCAGGGGGCCCACGAGGTAGGGGGGTGCGCCTAGGGGGGTAGGGCGCGCCCCCACCCTCGTGGGCAGGGTGTGGCCCCCCTGGTGAAGTTCTTGCTCTCAATATTTTTTTATATATTTGGAAAACATCTTACGTGAAGTTTCTGGACTTTTGGAGTTGTGCAGAATAGGTCTCTAATATTTGCTCCTTTTCCAGCCCATAATCCCAACTGCCGGCATTCTCCCTCTTTATGTAAACCTTGTAAAATAAGAGAGAATAGGCATAAGTATTGTGACATAATGTGTAATAACAGCCCACAATGCAATAAATATTGATATAAAAGCATGATGCAAAATGGACGTATCAACTCCCCCAAGCTTAGACCTCGCTTGTCCTCAAGCGAAAAGCCGAAATCGAAAAATATGTCCACATGTTTAGAGACAGAGGTGTCGATAAAAATAAAATACGGACATGAGGGCATCATGATCATTCTTAGAACAACAACTCATATAATTCTTTGTCATATAATCTCTAATGCTAGAGTAATAATTCAATCACAATATCAAGTATGAATCTTAAACTTCATTGAAAACTAACAAACTACAATCTCAGTCATTGAAGCAATTGCAATTTATCATAACATAGGAAAGAGTCAATGTATAAGAGATTTTTAGCAAGTCCACATAGTCAACTATAATATAATATTTCACAATTGCTGACACTCACGCAATACTTATGGGTATGCAGTTTTAATCGGACACAGAGAAAGATAGGGGCTTATAGTTTTGCCACCCAACGTTTTACCTCAAGGGTAATGTCAACATTAATAGTTCATGAAAACTCACATCCAATTAGCCATATATACCAGGATCTTTCCAACATATTGTGCTTGCCAAAGGATAAAGTGTAAAAAGGAAGGGTGAAAATCACCATGACTCTTATGCAATGTACGAGATAAAAGTAAAAGATAGGCCCTTCGTAGAGGGAAGCAGAGGTTGTCTTGCGCTTTTATGGTTGGATGCACAAAATCTTAATGCGAAAGAATGTCACTTTATATTGCCACTTGTGATATGGACCTTTATTATGTAGTCTGTCACTTTTATTACTTTCATATCACACGATCGTATAAAGCTTATTTCCTCTACCCCAATCAATCATACATATTCAGAGAGCAATTTTTATTGCTTGCACCAATGACAACTTACTTAATGGATCTTACTCAATACATAGGTAGATATGGTGGACTCTTATGGAAAGACTGGTTTAAGGGTATTTGGAAGCACAAGTAGTATCTCTACTTGGTGCAATGAATTTGGCTAGCATGAGGGGGAAAGGCAAGCTCATCATGTTGGAAGATCCAAGACAACATAATTCATCTCAGATGTAAGAAAACATAACCCATTACATCGTCTTTCTTGTCCAATGTCAACTCTTTAGCATGTCATGTTTTAATGAGTGCTCGCAATCATAAAAGATGTCCAAGATAGTATATTTATATGTTAAGACCTCTCTTTCTTTATTACTTCCTATTAATTGCAACGATGACCAAAACTGTGTTTGTCAACCCTCAACAACATTTATTCATCATACTCTTTCTATGTGAGCTCATTACTCTCCATAAGACTTAGATGATCTCTTTGTTTCTTTCTCTTTTCTTTTATTCACTTAGGATCATGGCAAAATAATCAAGCCCTTGACTCAACACTAATCTCTATTATATAGCTCACGGACTCGATTACATAAAAGCAAAACTCACAGCTAGATCACACTAAGAACTTTTGTTCTACTAGATCAAGATATTACCAAAAGGATCGAACTAAGAAAAACGGTAAAGATAAAGTGATGGTGATACGATACCGGGGCACTCCCCCAAGCTTGGCAGTTGCCAAGTGGAGTGCCCATACCCATGTGATTATGTCTCCTTTGTTGGTGAAGAAGGTGGGGATGTTGATGATGGATAGTCGCACATTGAGCGCAGGAGGTCTTCTAACTTGCGGATAATGCCCTTGAGTGCGATGATATGCTCCTTCAACAAAATATTTTCACACGTGAGATACTTATTTTGTATACGAGCTAACTCAATCATCTTGAAAGCTTCGATTTCTGTTGGGGTAAGAAGATTGTGATCCAGTCGAAGGGTGTCTTCTATTGCCGGAACTTGGTCCTCCATGGCCTTCTTGATCCCTTCATCCTTGTTGATCCCCATGGGTTCTTCTCTCTTCAGCTCTATCTTCATTAGCCAAGCATCGTTGCTCTCATGGTTGGAGGAGGAGGGAGATGACATAGTGCCTGGCCTTGAAAACCCTGACAGAAAATAGCTCGAAACAAAGATAGGAGATTTTTCTGTGATACGGGAGTCAAAACCCCCGGGAGATTATATAATGAATTTTTACCGATCAAAATATGTGTCGTGTACGAAAACGGAGTCCGGAGAGCACACGAGGTTCCCACGAGGTAGAGTAGGGCGCTCCCTCCACCCTCATGGAGCCCTCGTGTCCTTCCCAGACTGCTGCTTATTTTTCTATTTTTCTAAATATTCCAAAACGGAGAAATATTGCCTTAAAACTGTTTTGGAGTCGGTTTACTTACCGTACCACATACCTATTCCTTTTCAGAGTCTGAAACATTCCGGAAAGTGTCCCTTATATATTCCTCCGGGGTTACAGTTTCGATAACATTGGTTTCAACATTTATGGGATTACCTGAGATATAGTGTTTGATTCTTTGACCGTTCATCACCTTCGGATTGGTGCCTTCGAAGTTTTTGATTTTTATGGCACCGGAACGGTAGACCTCCTCGATAACGTAAGGACCTTACCATTTAGAGAGAAGTTTTCCTGCAAAAAATCTTAAACGAGAGTTGTATAGAAATACATAATCACCTACATTGAACTCACACTTTTGTATCCTTTTTTCATGCCATCTTTTAACTTTTTCTTTAAACAACTTGGCATTTTCGTAGGCTTGGGTTCTCCATTCATAATATCAAATAACCTCTTCTCACCGGCAAGTTTAAAATCATAATTAAGTTCTTTAATAGCCCAATAAGCCTTGTGTTCTCGTTCGAGAGGTAAGTGACATGCTTTTCCATAGACCATTTTATACGGAGACATACCCATAGGGTTTTTTATGCAGTTCTATAGGCCCATAATGCATCATCAAGTTTCTTGGACCAATTCTTTGTAGACCTATTAACAGTCTTTTGCAAAATTAATTTGAGTTCTCTATTACTCAATTCTACTTGACCACTAGACTCAGGGTGATAAGGAGATGCAATTCTATGATTAACATCATATTTAGCAAGCATTTTACGAAAAGCACCATGAATAAAATGTGAACCACCATCAGTCATTAAATATCTAGGGACTCCAAATCTTGGAAAAATAACTTATTTAAGCATTTTAATAGAAGTGTTATGATCAGCACTACTAGTTGGAATAGCTTCTACCCACTTAGTAACGTAATCAAAGCAACTATAATATGTGTATAACCATTAGAGGAAGGGAAAGGTCCCACATAGTCAAATTCCCAAACATCAAATGGTTCAATAACAAGTGAATAGTTCATAGGCATTTCTTGATGTCTACTAATATTACCAATTCTTTGACATTCATCACAAGATAAGACAAACTTACGGGCATCCTTGAAGAGAGTAGGCCAATAAAAACCAGATTGCAATACCTTATGTGTAGTCCTATCTCCAGCATGGTGTCCTCCATAAGCTTCGGAGTGACACTTGCATAGGATCTGTTCTTGTTCATGCTCAGGCACACAACGTCTAATAACACCATCTACTCCTTCTTTATAAAGATATGGGTCATCCCAAAAGTAATGCCTCAAATCATAGAAGAACTTTTTCTTTTGCTGGTATGTGAAACTAGGTGGTATAAACTTAGCAACAATGTAATTAGCATAATCAGCATACCATGGAGCAGTATGAGAAGCATTTTTTACATTTAATTGCTCATTAGGAAAGCTATCACCAATAGGTAGTGGGTCATCAAGCACATTTTCTAACCTAGACAAGTTGTCTGCAACGGGGTTCTCAGCTCCTTTTCTATCAACAATATGCAAATCAAATTCTTGTAGTAAGAGAACCCATCTAATAAGTCTAGGTTGAGCATCTTTTTTCCATAAGATATTTAATAGCAGCATGATCAGTGTGAATAGTTACTTTAGAATCAACAATATAAGGTCTAAACTTATCATAAGCAAATACAACTGCTAAAAATTCTTTTTCAGTAGTAGCATAATTTCTTTGAGCATTGTCTAGAGTTTTACTAGCATATTGAAGAACATTTAGTTTCTTATCAACTCTTTGTCCTAGAACAGCACCTACAACATAATCACTAGCATCACACATAATTTCAAAGGGTAAATTCCAATCAGGTGGCTGAACAATAGGTGCGGAGATCAATGCTTTCTTAAGTATTTGAAATGCTTCTACACAATCATCATCAAAGACAAATGGTATATCTTTTTGTAATAAATTAGTCAGAGGACGTTACATTTTTGAGAAGTCCTTAATGAACCTCCTATGAAAACCGGCATGACCAAGGAAACTTCTTATACCTTTGATGTCCTTGGGACATGGCATCTTTTCAATAGCATCAACCTTGGCTTTATCAACTTCAATACCTCTTTCAGAAACTTTATGCCCCAAGACAATACCTTCATTAACCATAAAGTGGCACTTTTCCCAATTCAAGACAAGATTAGTTTCTTCGCATCTCTGCAAAACTCGATCAAGGTTGCTCAAGCAATCATCAAAAGAAGATCCATAGACGGAAAAGTTGTCCATGAAAACCTCACAAATCTTTTCACAAAAGTCAGAGAATATAGCCATCATGCATCTTTGAAAGGTAGCAGATGCATTACATAAACCAAAAGGCATACATCTATAAGCAAAAGTACCAAAAGGTGTATCTCCTTTCTTACCACTTCTTTAATTTTAGGATTCAGCCGGCGTTGATGATCACGAACTGGTTTAGCATCTTCTTCCAAATTAATTTTATGTTGACATAGAGTGGGACTAATGCCCTTAAGATCATCAAGAGTATACCCAATAGCAGCGCAGTGCTTCTTCGGTTTTCAATAATCTCTCTTCCTCATGCTCTGAAAGCTTAGCACTAATAATAACAGAATATATCTTTTTCTCATCAAGATAAGCATATTTAAGAGTATCAGGTAACGGTTTAAGCTCAAACACGGGATCACCCTTGGGTGGAGGAGGATCCCCTAGGATTTCAACAGGTAAATTGTTTTTCAGAATAGGTTCTTGTTTAAAGAATACTTCATCCAATTCCCTTCTTTCATTCATAAACATATCATTTTCATGGTCTAGCAAATATTGTTCTAAAGGATCACTAGGAGGTACGGCAATAGAAGCAAGACCAATAATTTCATCCTTACTAGGTAATTCTTCTTCACGGTGTTCTCTACTAAATTTAGAAAAATTAAATTCATGAGTCATATCATCTAAACCGATAGTAACAACATCTCTTTTGCAATCTATGGTAGCATTAATAGTATTTAAGAAGGGTCTACCAAATATAATGGGACAAAAGCTATCTTGTGGGGAACCAAGAACAAGAAAATCAGCAGGATATTTAGTTTTCCCACACAAGACTTCAACATCTCTAACAATTCCCATTGGTGAAATAGTATCTCTATTGGCAAGTTTAATTGTGACATCAATATCTTCCATCTCAGCAGGTGCAATATCATGCATAACTTCTTTGTATAAGGAATAAGGTATTGCACTAGCACTAGCACCCATATCACATAAGCCATGATAACAATGATCTCCTATTTTAATAGAAATAACAAGCATGCCTACCACAGGTCTAGGTTTATCTTTATCACGGGGTTTAGCAATTTTAGCAGTTTCAACACAGAAATAAATAACATGCCCATCAATATTATCAGACAAGAGATCTTTAACAATAGCAATATTAGGTTCAACTTTAACTTGCTCAGGAGGTGTATATGTTCTAATATTGCTTTTACGAACCATAGTTGAAGCTTTAGCATGATCCTTTATCCTAACAGGGAAAGGTGGTTTCTCAATATAAGAAGTAGGAACAATAGGACCATTATAAGTGATAGCCTTTTCTTCAAATTTAATAGGTGCAACTACTTTTACTTCTATGGGAGGATGATATTTAAACCACTTCTCCTTAGGGAGATCAACATAAGCAGCAAAAGATTCACAGAAAGAAGCTACTATCTCAGCGTCAAGTCCATGTTTAGTGCTAAATTTACGAAAAATATCGGTATCCATAAAAGATTTAACACAATCAAAACTAGGTGTCATACCTGACTCCTTACCATTGTCGAGGTCCCAATATTCAGAGTTGTGTTTAATTCTTTCCAATAAATCCCATTTGAATTCAATAGTCTTCATCATAAAAGAGCCAACACAAGAAGTATCAAGCATGGTGCGATTGTTATGAGAAAGCCGAGCATAAAATTTTTGAATAATCATTTCTCTTGAGAGCTCATGATTGGGGCATGAATATAACATTGATTTAAGCCTCCCCCAAGCTTGAGCGATGCTTTCTCCTTTGCGAGGCAAAAAATTATATATATAATTGCGATCACGATGAACAAGGTGCATAGGATAAAACTTCTGATGAAATTCCAATTTCAATCATTTGTAATTCCAAGACCTCATATCATCACATAGCCTATACCATGTCGATGCATCTCCCCTCAAAGATAAAGGGAAGACCTTCTCCTTAACAACATCTCCGGGTATACCTGCAATCTTAAATAATTGAAAGTGCGTTATATCGACTAGAGGGGGGGTGGATAGGCAATTTTTATGAAAGTCTTCAAAATGTGGGAGTTATGAAGACAAACAGCAAAGATTATGCCTATTACTATGCAGCAGAAGTTAGATTACACTAGGCCAGCCATGGTCAAGTATTCAATAAAGTGAAAGCGCAATGACAAACAGCTTCAGTGTAATAAGGATCAGGTGGGAAGAAGTTATGAAGCCAAACAGATCATACAGTCACGTTGTGAAGACAAAAGATAGAGCAAGCATGCAATGGCTTCACAATGAGTAACAGTAAGAAAAAGGAAGTGAAGATGAAACCAGTGACTCGTTGAAGACAATGATGTGTTGGACCAGTTCCAGTTGCTGTGACAACTGTACGTCTGGTTGGAGCGGCTAGGTATTTAAACCTTAGGACACACAGTCCCGGACACCCAGTCCTGAACACTCAGCTCAGGACACCAAGTCCTCACCGTATTCTCCTTGAGCTAAGGTCACATAGTCCTCGCCCAATCACTCTGGTAAGTCTTCAAGGTAGACTCCCAAACCTTCACAGACTTCGTTCACTGGCAATCCACAATGTCTCTTGGATGCTCTGAACGCGACGCCTAACCGTCTGGAGGATTCACAGTCCTCAAGTGTAATAAGTCTTCATATCACACAGGCAAGAAGACTTAAGTGATGCCCAATGTTCTCTGGCTCTGGGTGGTTAGGGCTTTTCTCCTCACTAGGAATTTTCTCTCAAAGGCTTCGAGGTGGGTTGCTCTCAAACGACAAAAGCCGTGCACTGAAATCTGAGCAGCCAACCGTTTATGGTTGTGGGGGTGGGCTATTTATAGCCACTTGGCAACCCGACCTGATTTGTCCGAAATGACCCTGGGTCACTAAGGAACTGACACGTGTCTCAACGGTCAGATTTCAAACTCTCATGGCAACTTTACTTGGGCTACAAGCAAAGCTGACTTGTCCGGCTCTGGACAAGATTCGCTCTCATTGTCTTCACTCGAAGACATAGGTTTTTGGTTTTGAGCATCACTACAGTCATTCTGACTGGTTCTCCTGGACCCCACTTAACAGTACGGTGGTTCCTATGACTCAACACAAAAGAAGAAGAACTATGAAAGATCTAAGTCTTCGAGCTCCATAGGCTTCATAACGTGTCTTCTTTTGTCATAGTCTTCAAAGTGAATATCTTCATATACCACCTTTGACTTCAATGTCTTCATACATTTTTGGGGGTCATCTCTGGTAGTAAAACCGAATCAATGAGGGACTTCTACCTGTGTTATCCTGCAATTCTCACGAACACATTAGTCCCTCAACTAGGTTTGTCGTCAATACTCCAAAACCAACTAGGGGTGGCACTAGATGCACTTACAATCTCCCCCTTTTAGGTGATTGATGACAAACTAGTTGAAGTTTTCAACGGGGAATATAATCTGTGAAATTGTAAAGGATAGGAATTGTCTTCATAAGTTGCAAGGGCTCCCCCTGAAGATGTGCATAAAAGTTAATTTGCTTTTGGAATGCAAATGCACATGGCAGGTTGTACTTGTGGAGATCCACTTCAGCTTATGATGACAATCCACTATGCATGTGAAAGTATATGAAGATAATGACATGCATAATGGAAAATGGACGTCTGCAGAATGAGATAAGTGCGGAATTTATCGTTGCACATGCGGAATTTATCTTCGCAAACAGAGTGGCAAACAAGTAGCAGACGACCATCAAGTCTTAGTGTTACAACTCAAACAACCAAATGAAGCAAAAACGAGAGTTGTAAGCACGAAGCAAAATATAGCAAAACTTAAGGCACCCGCCCATATGGACCCGCTTGAAGACTATAAACTCATATGCTTCTCCCCCTTTTGTCAGCAAGGATCAAAAAGGTTTGAAGACATAGAGTGTCTACTCGTTCCCAGCAGCAGGGTCGTTGGAGGTGTTTGGTGGTGCAGAAGAGCTTGGAGGTGCTGAAGCAGGTGGCAGTGATGTAGCATCGTCGTCTTCATCAATGATTCTTGCGGTGACTGTTGCAGCAGATGAAGAAAACTCAGAGTCTTCAAGTGATGGTGTGTTGCGCATCACAGCCCTTCTGGGAGGTGTGGTATCAAACTTGAAGCGCTATGTGAAGCCATCCTCTTCAAGTTCAGCTTCAGTACAGATCATTGAGAGCCCTTTCCATGTACGACGGCAGGTTTCATGTGTAACGAAAGCATTCTTGGTGGCAAGGTTTCGAAGACGATTGCCATCCACCAAGAGGCTTTTCATCTGACACTTTAGCCAGTCGTGATGCCTATCTTGCTTTTGGTGAAGGGCCACAAGAAGCTCTCGGTCAGTGAGAACACGAGTGCGCTTCTTGGGTCTTGAAGCAGTTGCACTATCTGTGGCTTCAGTTGAAGCAGGGTGTGGCGCACGTGTAGTGCCAGCCAAAGGATACACCCTGGAGATGGCTTCAACACCTTCATCATTCTGAGTGAAGCTTTGGTGTTCTGCATTTTGAAGACTCAACGGTTGCTTGGCAGGCTCAGGATATATAGCTTCAGAAGAGGTATCCACATCTGGCAAGAAGATCCGATGGTTTCGAGCTGAGGGCTGATACGAGATCGCAGAGTGCAGTTTGATCAGCCTCATCACCCAAGGAGCATAGAACTTCAAACCAAATAAGTCTGAGCCTGACGCTGCAAGTTGGCGTATGAAGAAATCCTGTGCGTTGAAGCATTTTCCATGAAGGATGCAGAATATCATAGTCTTCATTGCACCCTCAATCTTTGCATTTGGAGAGTGCCCCTTAATGGGCCAGAGAGTCCGCCGGATGATGTGATATATGGTCCTGGGCAGGTACTCAAGGTCTTCAACGAAGAACTCAGTTGGATAGGGTGCATCATGGGGCAATGGCTTCATCATGGAGAGCATCTGACTCATATTGGGTTCATTCCGCTGGAATATGCTCTCAATAGCTTCAACATGTAGTTGACAGCCTTCCTCGAAGAATTCGCCAGGAGTGGGCAGGCCTGTGAGCTCAATGATATCAAATGCATTGGCTTCATGATGGACATTGCTGGTCATCCACTCCAGGGCCCATGTCTTCGGATCTCTATTGTATCCTTTAATGTGGAGGGTGGCATAGAACTGAAGCAGAAGCTCTTCATTCCAGTGCTCTTCATCAGTTATAAACGGCAGCAAATCCACTTGCTTGAAGCAATCCAGTGCTTCCTCTAAACAGGGCAGACCAGCAATAGCTTCAACTTCAAGGCGCTTGTGCGGGAAGATGCGTCCTTGTTTGTATAGTATGCATGAATAGTAGCTGTGCTGAGGATAGCTCCAGAACCTATCTGATGAAATCCTTTCCCTTGAATAGGGGTTCTTGGAGCTGTTGAAAAATGTATTGTCTGCCTTGAAGCTATTAATATCAAAGGAGCCAGGTGCTGATGCAGGACCTGGGAACCTTGGCAGCCTTGGGACTGGCTTCTGAACATGAGGCCTGTGCTCAACATGATAATCAAATTGAGGACCTGCAGCAGACTCAGGAACAGAAGTGTCTGGCTCAGTAGCTTCGCTGTCTGCTGAAGCATTTGGTGGGGCGGGCTCCACATTGGCTTCAGTGTTTGTGGTGGCAGCCTCAACATTTTCTTCCTCCGCTTGTGTAGTTGGAGGGACAACCTCAGGCACGTTCTCCTGGAGAACTGCATCTTGATGGAGCGGGGAAGTGGGTTCTGGTGGTGCTTCTTCATTGTCTTCGGCTGATGCAGCCGGAATTTCTTCAGTATGGACTTGAGGCCTTGGACCTTTGCGAAGCCTACGGAACGCGGACGACGCTTGTGGGGTTGGAGTGGGCTGGGCCTCAAAGTCTTCTTCTTCCTGAGGGCGATCCGCCCATGACTCATCTTGTGCCATTGGTGTCAGAGGACGACCAATGCTGATGAGTTCGCTTGTTTCAAGCTGAGGAAGGGCTGCACCATCTTGTACATTGTCCTGGTGACCAATGTCTTCAGCAGCGATGGGGTCGGCTGCTGGAATGTCTTCAGCTTCAGGAGCCTCTGTGGGAGCAGGCTCATGAACTGTCAGCTGACGTTCTGCGTTGGGGTGAATGACAGAGAGGGGTTCAACCATCAAGGGCTCTGTGGGAGCAGCCCGAGATTTCTTGATCTTTCTCTTCTTCTTGCTGGGGGCAGTAGGAGAGGCTTCAGAGCTTTTTCTTTTTCTGGCTTCAGCCTCTGCAGTTCTTTTCTTCTTGAGCTCTGAAGCTGTTGAGCGGCTCTTTGGCTTCGAGCCAGTTGTGGCGGTTGGGAAGACAGTTTGAACTGCTTCTTGCCTAGGTGCCTCTGGTTCAGCCATAGCAGGCTTCTTCTTCTTCGCGGCCATCTTGGGGTCGATGCCAGGACGCCCAAGTGCCTTGCGCTTCTCGGCCTCATTGTAGGCCTGCAAACATCTTTCAGCCAGAGACTTCATCCTCTCACGTGAGCCCTGAGCTTCAGCATGCTTTTTCAGAAAATTTTCCTTAAGTTCGTGCAGCATGGTTTTGAAGCTCTTCACTTCCTGCACGCTGAGCCTGGCCATGTGCTTCTTGAACTGAGCCTTTTCATGATCAACTTTCTGCTTCAGCTCAACAATGCGCTGAGCAATGGCCAGTTCTAAAGCAATTGCGTCTTGGAAGGCGACGCTGAGGCCGACAGGCAGCTGCAGATCTTCGAAGCTTATGTCTGGTGAGGCAAACCATTCGTCGATGAAGTTGTGGATGATGGCAACATCAAAGAGAGGCAAATTGTTGAAGATTTCAGCTTCTTCTTTGCTTTTGATAAGCTGCTCTAGAGTGTCATCTCCACGATCTTCATCGCTTGATAGATCAATGGCTTCACTGCGCAGAATGGCAGCAGCAGTGAGCTCTTTGCCGGTTTGTTGCTGGGGCACCTTTTCCTTCTAGGGCTTGGAGACGCGGGATACGTCTTCAGACTGCACACTGACTTCAGGAGGTGCAGTTTTCAATGGCTTCGCCCTTGAGATTTTTGAGACAGGGGCTAGCTTTGAAGCTTTTGGCTTCTTTGACTACTTTGGCTTTGGCACAGCAGGAGCTTCATCAGACTCAGAGTCAGCTGGAGGGTCATTCACGGCAGTCCCTTGGACTAAGATGTGGGTGATGAGGCCCTCAAGATTGGCAAATGGACCGATGACATTGGGTTCTGCGTAGCGTGTGCCATCTGCCCTTGGTGCTGAGGGACCAGGGTTGAAGTCTAACCCAAATTTCTTCTTATTCAGCTTCGCTGATTGTTGGGCAAACTGAAAGTTGTGCTTGAAGAGATTGTCGTCACGACACCAGAGTAGTGACGACGGATGTGCATCATCAGGCTGTGGTCCTCGGACCATGCATGGGTAGAAGCCTTGAGCAATGGCTTCATCTCTGGTCCTGGGTATGAGATTCTTGAAACGGATGTCCCCCCATGGTCTCCTGATGGCACTTTTCTCAGCATACTCCTGGTGACGAAGCGGTATTTGAACCATTGTTCTGCCCAATAGCATCGAATCCATTGGATTCGAGTCTTGCGCTGCCCATAGTTCTCTTCAGGATCTGTTTTATACATTTCTGCCAAGTCTTCAGGCAGATCTTTGGAAGTTCCCTCACATCTCTGTCTACCCCCCTTCCTTGCTGCTGCTTCTGAAGCCATAAACTTTAACTTGAAAGGCTTGAAAACTTTCAAAGGCTTCAAAGGCTTTCTTTTTCTTGACCAACAGGAACTGGCTTCAGGTGAGTTTATGTGATGCTATAGGAATTCTGCAAATGAATGCAGACTATGAGAACCGAAGGATTCTCCCACGGACATGTACCTGTGACAGCATTAAGGTGCGAGGGAAGGGGAAGAGGTCATATGCATTCTCAGAAGGTTTTGAAGATTAATCAGTTTAGAAGACATTGACCTCATCGTGCGAAGACATTCACTCATAGATAAGAAGTTGGTTCCAAGTGAGGAATCTAACTACTTCATGAAGCACAAGTGAATATACTAGGCATGTTATGAGATGCAGATTGAGAGATCTAACTCGTGTGAAGATAAACTTCTTATGGTAGAAAGTGATAGAACCATGAGATCAAAAGGGGCTGTAAAAAGAAGTTTTATTTACCACAATTGGAACTGCTAGACGGAAGTGGGAGTTGATGCCGAGCAGTTCAATCCTTTGTGCCCTAACTTGGTGACGGAAGACACCTACGGCGACGGCGGAGAGGACGATGTCCGCAGTCGGCGTGAGGACGGCGTCGGAGAAGTTGCGGCAGCGAAGCGCTTCGTCGCCGGCGTCGTCGAGTGCTAGCGGTGGCGCTAGGGTTCGTGCGAGGGTGGAAGAAGGAGATAATGACCGCGGTAAGTGTGAATTTATAGGCTCAGGGGCGGCACTGTGCTATTACACAGGTGCCCCTGGCGATTCGCATCTGAGGAACGCGTGGCCAGTTTGCGGAAGTTTTGGGTTTGTTCCACATCCCACGCACGCCTGGATTGTCGGGCGGTCGTTCCTACTTCTCCGGATTTTATGTGGAGGAATGAGCATTGAAAGCGGACTTTATGGTTGTCTCTTTATCTTCTGCTGACAAGGACGCAGTGAAGACATTCGACAGTTTCAATAGAATGCATATGACTTGGAGAGATAGAATTTGAGATAGAAAGCATAGAGAGATTAGAGTCCGATCACATTCACTTAGTTCAAAAGATTCAACCAAGAAGACATAGCTATAAGTGAATGCTGTAGAGGACAGAACACTAGTATGTATATATTTATATAATCAACATAGTGAAGATAATCATGAAGACATGTTGAGTTCGAAGCCAAACCAAATGTGAAGATATTGCAAGGTAACGCCATGAGTGAAACACTTCAAAATAGAACGTTTGGTGGTGGCGTTACCCACCGTATAGGAAGTATTAGACCCAGACACGGCGCACAATTATCGTGGCGCTCCAAAGTCAAATTCCACATTAATGTATTCACACTTAGAATGTATGTCTTCATTGATTGAAGATATACTTTACTTTGTGTGTTGCACATCTAAGTCATCAATATTCATAAGTGTTAGGATGTGTGCCTGATCACAGAACATTTGAGGATTCCAGGATATTTAGCTCACACCGTAACTTGCAAAATCTCTTCTCATCCAAGGGCTTGGTGAAGATATCTGCCAATTGCTCTTCAGTGTTGACATGTATGATATCAATGTCTTCCTTCGCAACATGATCTCTGAGAAAGTGATGACGAATTTCAATGTGCTTTGTCTTCGAGTGCTGAACTGGGTTGTTGGCAATCTTGATGGCGCTTTCGTTGTCGCAGTAAAGTGGCACTTGTTTCAGATGAATGCCATAGTCCTTGAGTGTTTGCTTCATTCACAGAAGCTGAGCGCAGCAAGATCCAGCAGCAATGTATTCAGATTCAGAAGTGGAGAGAGATACACAGTTCTGCTTCTTTGAAGACCAACATACAAGTGATCGTCCCAGAAAGTGACATGTGCCTGATGTAGACTTGCGATCAACTTTGTCACCAGCATAATCAGCATCCGAAAATCCAACCAAATCAAACTCTGAGCCCTTGGGATACCATAATCCTAGAGTTGGGGTGTGAGCCAAATATCAAAGAATTTGCTTCATAGCTAAGTGATGCGACTCCTTTGGTGCTGCTTGAAATCGAGCACACATGCAAACACTAAGCATAATATCTGGCCTAGATGCACATAAATAAAGAAAAGAACCAATCATGGAGTGGTATACCTTTTGATCGAACTCTTTACCATTGTCGTCAGGACCTAGATGATGTTTGGCTGGCATTGGAGTTGTGAAGCCTTTGCAGTCTTGCATACCGAACTTCTTTAGGCAATCTTTGAGATACTTTTCTTGAGATATGAAGATGCCATTGCGTTGTTGTTGTATTTGAAGACCAAGGAAGAACTTCAGCTCCCCCATCATGGACATCTGATATTGCTCTTGCATCATATATCCAAACTCTTCACTGTACTTCTGATTGGTGCAGCCGAAGATAATGTCATCCACATATATTTGGCACACAAACAGTTCACCATCATATGTATTCGTGAAAAGAGTGGGATCCAGGGAACCAGGTATGAAGCCTTTGCTCTTCAGGAAGTATTTGAGTGTGTCATACCAGGCCCTAGGGGCTTGTTTGAGGCCATACAGTGCCTTGTTGAGCTTGTATACCATGTCAGGATGTTTTGGATTTTCAAAGCCAGGTGGTTGTGCAACATACACTTCTTCTTCAATCTTGCCATTGAGAAAGGCACTTTTCACATCCATTTGATATAGAAGAATGTTATGATGATTTGCATAGGCCAGCAGTATGCGTATGGCTTCAAGCCTAGCCACAGGAGCAAATGTTTCATCGAAGTCAATGCCCTCCACTTGAGTATATCCTTGAGCAATGAGACGAGCTTTGTTTCTGACAACTTGACCATGCTCATCTTGTTTGTTGCGGTAAATCCATTTGGTGCCTATTATGTTGTGCTTCCGTGGATCGGGACGCTTAACCAGTTCCCATACATTATTCAGCTCAAACTGTTGAAGCTCTTCTTGCATAGCTTGAATCCATTCAGGTTCCATGAAGGCTTCTTCAACTTTCTTGGGTTCTGATATTGATATGAATGCGAAGTGCCCACAGAAATTTGCTAGCTGAGTTGCCCTTGAACGAGTGAGTGGACCAGGTGCATTGATGCTGTCAATTATTCTGTCAATCTGCACTTCATTGGCAACACGAGGATGTACAGGGCGAAGACTTTGCTCTTGCTGATCTGTGTTGTTGTTGGGAGGAATGTCTTCAGGCTGAGCATTGTCTTCATGTTGATCAGGTGCTGAGATGATAAGTTCTTCTTCAGGATGAGCTTCAGAAGGTATAATCTCTCCCGTTCCCATTAGCTTGATTGATTCACTAGCTGGAACTTCATCTAGCACATTTGGCAGTTGCTCTCTTTGTGAACCATTTGTCTCATCGAACCGCACATCCACTGTTTCAACAACTTTGTAATGAAAGAGGTTGAAGACTCTGTAGGAGTGCGAATCCTTTCCATATCCAAGCATAAAGCCCTCATGTGCTTTTGGTGCAAACTTTGAGGTGTGGTGTGGGTCCTTGATCCAGCACCTTGAGCCAAATACTCTGAAGTAACTGACATTTGGCTTCTTGCCAGTTAGGAGTTCATACGATGTCTTGTTCAGAAGCTTGTGAAGATAAACACGATTGATTGTATGACATGCAGTATCAATGGCTTCAGTCCAGAATTTTCTTGGAGTCTTGTATTCATCTAGCATCGTTCTGGCCATCTCAATGAGTGTTCTGTTCTTGCGTTCGACGACGCCATTCTGCTGTGGCATGTACGGAGCTGAGAATTCATGTGTGATGTCCAAGGTATCAAGATATGTATCAAGTCCAATGTTCTTGAATTCAGTGCCATTGTCACTTCTGATGTGCTTTATCTTGGCACCAAAATTGTTCATAGCTCGATTGGCGAAGCGTCTGAAGACATCCTGCACTTCAGTCTTGTAAAGGATTATGTGCACCCAAGTATATCTAGAATAATCATCAACAATGACAAAGCCATAGAGGCAAGCAGTAGTAGTAAAAGTTGAGTAGTGAGTGGGACCAAAAAGATCCATGTGGAGTAGTTCGAAGGGTTGTGTAGTAGTTATGATTGTCTTCGAAGGATGTTTTGCCCTCGTCATCTTCCCTGCTTCACAGGCACCGCATAAGTGATCTTTCTTGAACTTGACGCCCTCGATGCCTATGACATGCTTCTTCTTCGCAAGGGTGTGGAGGTTCCTCATGCCAGCATGCCCAAGCCTTCGATGCCAAAGCCAGCATTCTGAAGCTTTTGCAAGAAGACATACTGCAAGTTGTGGCCCTGCTGAGAAATCTACCACATACAAATCATCTTTCCGATACCCTTCAAACACTAGAGACTTGTCAGATTCCATTAGTACTAGGCAACGATATTTTCCAAACATTACGATCATGTTCAAATCGCAAAGCATTGAGACAGACATTAAGTTGAAGCCAAGGGATTCAACAAGCATGACTTTATCCATGTGTTGATCCTTTGAGATTGCAACTCTACCTAGACCCAATACCTTACTTTGACCAGTGTCAGCAAATGTGATGTGGCTTTTGTCGGATGGACGTAAGGTTGAGTCCATAAGAAGGCTTCTTTTGCCAGTCATGTGATTTGTACACCCACTGTCAATAATCCATTTTGAAGACTTTGAAGTCGCTGGTGTTGTACCCTACAGTGCAGTTAGGGGGATAGGCTTCACGAAGAGAATTATGAAGCAAAAACATTTGACGAACCAGTGGGTTATGAAAACTTAGATCCAGATTAGGACTAATAGGGAGAGTAGCATGCGATTCAGGAACGAAGTACATAATGATGCCATTCGGGCATTTTATCTTGCGCCCTACAAGACTTTTAAGGTCCCCAGCAATAGCGTCAGAAGATTTTGTTTTTCTGCTGGAGACCTTTCCCTGCAAAAGAGAGTTAAGCTTTCTTAACCACCCACATCTTCAAGGGTGGCTTAGAAGCAATAAGTTTAAGTGCAGCATCTGAGAATTTTGGCTTTGAAGCCTTAGCAAACAGTCTTGCAGGTGGACAATAATACTCATAGGAATAAGCAGAATAATTTTTGGTCATATGAACATGACGGTTCGATGAACCGCTCTCATATTCATATGCCTGAGTATGGTTTCCCTGCAAAACTTTTGCGTTAGTGTGACTCAGGTGAGTCCTCTGTTCGTATGAAGCCTTTGGTCTGAGGTTTGTCTTCTTGAAGTGAGGTGTCATGAAGACATTCACATGAAGATTTTCCAGAAACTTTTTTGGAACCCAGATCTTCTTCATAGGCGGTCCATTCCTGCAGTTAGTACCAATGTACCTGGCAAACACTTCACCATTCTGATTCTTAAACAGTTTATAGTTTGCATCAAAGGATTCATCAATGATAATGGGGTTAGCACAAGTGAAGCCAGATAAATTGCATGGATCTGCTGAAAGTTCCTTTGCAGCAACCCATGTGGTTTCGGGGTACTGCTCAGGTTTCCAGTAAGAGCCATCTGCATTTATTTTCCTTACGAACCCAACACCCTCTTTCCTAGGGTTTCGGTTCAAAATCTGCTTCTTGAGGACATCACATAATGTCTGATGTCCTTTAAGACTTTTGTACATTCCTGTTTCAAGCAATGTCTTCAACCTAGCATTCTCATCAGCAATAGCAGTGGTATCCTCAGCAGAGGGGTTAGTTACCACATCAACAGTTGAAGATATTGCAACAGCAGTAGCAGTGGAACATTCAGCAACAGAAGTAGCATTATCACGCTCAATGCATTTAAGACATGGTGGTTCAAATCCTTCCTGAGTGGAACTGATCTGTTCGGCGCGAAGTGACTCATTTTCCTTTTGAAGATCTTCATGAGCCGCTCTCAATTTCTCAAGTTCTTGCTTCCTTTGAAGATAATCACAGGAAAGCTTCTCATGAGTTGTTGAGAGAGTATCAAGACGATCCTCAAGTTCCTGTTACTTAACGTGAAGATTTTTTATGTCTTCAATTAAGGATTCAGATCGAGTCATTTCAGCACCCAACAGATCATCGCTTCTATCTAACAGTTTTTGAATATGTTCCATAGCTTTCTGTTGTTCAGTTGCAATTTTAGCAAGTGTTTTGTAGCTGGGTTTTGAATCACAGTCAGAGTCATCGTCACTAGATGTTTGATAGCGAGTAGTGCGTGAGTTTACCTTGGCACCGCGTGCCATGAAGCAGTAGGTAGGAGTGGAGTCGTTCTTGTCATTTGCATCAGTGTCGGAGATGAAGTCATTGTCTTCAGTGTTGAAGATGGACTTGGCGATGTATGCTGTAGCCAGACTCGCAATGCCAGACTCAGACTCCTCCTCAGATTCCACCTCTGCCTCCTCAGAAGCGGACTCCTCCTCTGAATCCATTTCCTTGCCAACAAATGCACGTGCCTTGCCAGATGAGCTCTTCTTGTGTGATGAAGACTTTGAGGAAGACTTGGAAGAAGACTTTGAGTATTTCTTCTTCTTCTTGTCGTCAGAATCATATTCCTTGCTCTTCTTCTTCCTTCTATTCTCATTGTCCCACTATGGACACTCAGAGATGAAGTGTCCAGTTTTCTTGCACTTGTGACATGTTTTCTTCTTGTAGTCATGAGCAGAAGCTTCATCATTCCTTGAGCTTGATCGTGAAGATTTTCTGAAGCCTTTCTTCTTGGTGAATTTTTGGAACTTCTTCACTAGCATTGCAAGTTCCCTTCCAATGTCTTCAGGATCATCAGAACTGCTGTCAGATTCTTCTTCAGATGAGGAAACAGCTTTTGCCTTCAAGGCACGAGTTCGCCCATAGTTTGGACCGTAGATATCTCTTTTCTCAGAAAGCTGAAACTCATGTGTGTTGAGCCTCTCAAGTATGTCAGACGAATCGAGTGTCTTGAAATCAGGACGTTCTTGAATCATCAGGGCTAGTATGTCAAACGAACTATCAAGTGATCTCAGCAGCGTCTTGACGACTTCATGTTTGGTGATCTCAGTGGCGCCGAGGGCTTGAAGCTCATTTGTGATGTCAGTGAGCCGGTCAAATGTGTGCTGGACATTCTCATTCTCATTTCGCTTGAAGCGGTTGAAGAGGTTGCGAAGAACACTAATTCTTTGATCTCTCTGGGTTGAGACGCCTTCATTGACCTTGGAGAGCCAGTCCCATACCAGCTTGGATGTCTTCAAGGCACTCACACGGCCATACTGTCCTTTTGTCAGATGACCACAAATGATATTTTTGGCAGTAGAGTCCAGTTGAGTGAACTTCTTCACATCAGCAGCAGTGACACCTTCTCCTGCCTTGGGAACGCCGTTCTCGACGACATACCACAGGTCGACGTCAATGGCTTCAAGATGCATGCGCATCTTATTCTTCCAGTAGGGATATTCAGTTCCATCGAAGACGGGGCACGCAGCAGAGACTTTGATTATCCCTGCAGTCGACATAGCTAAAACTCCAGGTGGTTAAACCGAATCACACAGAACAAGGGAGCACCTTGCTCTGATACCAATTGAAAGTGCGTTATATCGACTAGAGGGGGGTGAATAGGCGATTTTTATGAAAGTCTTCAAAACGTGGGAGTTATGAAGACAAACAGCGAAGATTATGCCTATTACTATGCAGCGGAAGTTAGATTACACTAGGCCAGCCATGGTAAAGTATTCAATAAAGTGAAAGTGCAATGACAAACAACTTCAGTGTAATAAGGATCAGGTGGGAAGAAGTTATGAAGCCAAACAGATCATACAGTCATGTTGTGAAGACAAAAGATAGAGCAGGCATGCAATGGCTTCACAATGAGTAACAGTAAGAAAAAGGAAGTGAAGATGAAACCAGTGACTCGTTGAAGACAATGATGTGTTGGACCAGTTCCAGTTGCTGTGACAACTGTACGTCTGGTTGGAGCGGCTAGGTATTTAAACCTTAGGACACACAGTCCCGGACACCCAGTCCTGAACACTCAGCTCAGGACACCAAGTCCTCACCGTATTCTCCTTGAGCTAAGGTCACATAGTCCTCGCCCAATCACTCTGGTAAGTCTTCAAGGTAGACTCCCAAACCTTCACAGACTTCGTTCACTGGCAATCCACAATGTCTCTTGGATGCTCTGAACGCGACGCCTAACCGTCTGGAGGATTCACAGTCCTCATGTGTAATAAGTCTTCAGATCACACAGACAAGAAGACTTAAGTGATGCCCAATGTTCTCTGGCTCTGGGTGGTTAGGGCTTTTCTCCTCACTAGGAATTTTCTCTCAAAGGCTTTGAGGTGGGTTTCTCTCAAACGACAAAAGCCGTGCACTGAAATCTAAGCAGCCAACCGTTTATGGTTGTGGGGGTGGGCTATTTATAGCCACTTGGCAACCCGACCTGATTTGTCCGAAATGACCCTGGGTCACTAAGTAACTGACACGTGTCTCAACGGTCAGATTTCAAACTCTCATGGCAACTTTACTTGGGCTACAAGCAAAGCTGACTTGTCCGGCTCTGGACAAGATTCGCTCTCATTGTCTTCACTCGAAGACATAGGTTTTTGGTTTTGAGCATCACTACAGTCATTCTGACTGGTTCTCCTGGACCCCACTTAACAGTACGGTGGTTCCTATGACTCAACACAAAAGAAGAAGAACTACGAAAGATCTAAGTCTTCGAGCTCCATAGGCTTCATAACGTGTCTTCTTTTGTCATAGTCTTCAAAGTGAATATCTTCATATACCACCTTTGACTTCAATGTCTTCATACATTTTTAGGGGTCATCTCTGGTAGTAAAACCGAATCAATGAGGGACTTCTACCTGTGTTATCCTACAATTCTCACGAACACATTAGTCCTCAACTAGGTTTGTCGTCAATACTCCAAAACCAACTAGGGGTGGCACTAGATGCACTTACAATAATCCACAAACTTCATCCACATATATCAAATGTTCATCAGGATGTTTTGTTCCATCTCCTAAAAAAGGATTAGCTAGCAGTTTTTCTATCATACGCGAAGGAACTTCAAAGCAAGCATTTTCATTTTCATTTTCAGTAGGTTCAGTAGGTTGAGGAGCACCTCTTTGCTCTACTGGTCAGGGTGAAGATACCCTGAACAAGCCCCTCAGAGGATTACTTTCCATGGTAACAAGTGACAGTAAATTTCAGCACACTATATAAATTTTTCATTACCAAATTCCACCTACCAAAGGCGCTTCACTCCCTGGCAACGGTGCCAGAAAAGAGTCTTGATGACCCACAAGTATAGGGGATCTATGTAGTCCTTTCAATAAGTAAGAGTGTCAAACCCAACGAGGAGCAAAAGGAAATGATAAGCGGTTTCCAGCAAGGTATTCTCTGTAAGTACTGAAATAAGTGGTAACAGATAGTTTTGTGATAAGATAATTTGTAACGAGCAACAAGTAACAAAAGTAAATAAGGTGTAGTGATAACCCACAAGTATAGGGGATCGCAACAGCTTTCGAGGGTAGTGTATCCAACCCAGATTTATTGATTCGACACAAGGGGAGCCAAAGAATATTCTCAAGTATTAGCAGCTGAGTTGTCAATTCAACCACACCTGGAAACTTAGTATCTGCAGCAAAGTGTTTAGTAGCAAAGTAATATTATAGTGGTGGTAGCGGCAACAAAAGTAAAGACGGCAAAGTAATGTTTTTGGTATTTTGTAGTGATTGTAACAGTAGCAGCGGGAAAGTAAATAAGCGTAAACCAGTCGTAGGCACTGGATCAGTGATGGATAATTATGCCGGATGTGGTTCATCATGTAACAGTCATAACATAGGGTGACACAGAACTAGCTCCAATTCATCAATGTAATGTAGGCATGCATTCCGTATATAGTCATACGTGCTTATGGAAAAGAACTTGCATGACATCTTTTGTCCTACCCTCCCGTGGCAGTGGGGTCCTATTGGAAACTAAGGGATATTAAGGCCTCCTTTTAATGGAGAACCGGAACAAAGCATTAGCACATCATGAATACATGAACTCCTCAAACTATGGTCATCACCGGGAGTGGTCTCGATTATTGTCACTTCGGGGTTGCCAGATCATAACACATAGTAGGTGACTATAGACTTGCAAGATAGGGATCAAGAACTCACATATATTCATGAAAACATAATAGGTTCAGATCTGAAATCATGGCACTCGGGCCCTAGTGACAAGCATTAAGCATAGCAAAGTCATAGAAACATCAATCTCAGAACATAATGGATACTAGGGATCAAACCCTAACAAAACTAACTCGATTACATGATAAATCTCATCCAACCCATCACCGTCCAGCAAGCCTATGATGGAATTACTCACGCACGGCGGTGAGAATCATGAAATTGGTGATGGAGGATGGTTGATGATGAAGACGGCGACGAATCCCCCTCTCCGGAGCCCCGAACGGACTCCAGATCAGCCCTCCCGAGAGGTTTTAGGGCTTGGCGGCGGCTCCGTATCGTAAAACGCGATGATTTCTTCTATTCGATTTTTTCTCATCGAAACTCAATATATGGAGGTGGAGTTGGAGTCGGAGATGCAACAGGGGGCCCATGAGGTAGGGGGCGCGCCCTAGGGGGGGCGCCCCCCCACCCTCGTGAGAAGGGTGTGGGCCCCCCGGTCTTCATCTTTGACGAGGATTTTTTATTGTTTTTTCTGAGATGTTCCGTGGATTTTTAGGTCATTCCGAGAATATTTGTTTTCTGCACATAAAACAACACCATGGTAATTCTGCTGAAAACAGCGTCAGTCCGGGTTAGTTCCATTCAAATCATAGAAGTTAGAGTCCAAAACAAGGGCAAAAGTGTTTGGAAAAGTAGATACGACAGAGACGTATCATGCAGCAAAGTGGCCCAATCCTTTTTGTAGCAAAGGACAAGCCTGGACAAACTATTATATGATGTAAAGCGCTCCCGAGGACACATGGGAATATCGTCAAGCTAGTTTTCATCACGTTCATATGATTCGCATTTGGTACCTTGATAATTTGGTATGTGGGTGGACCGGTGCTTGGGTACTGTCCTTACTAGTGAAATCATGGCACTCGGGCCCTAGTGACAAGCATTAAGCATAGCAAAGTCATAGAAACATCAATCTCAGAACATAATGGATACTAGGGATCAAACCCTAACAAAACTAACTCGATTACATGATAAATCTCATCCAACCCATCACCGTCCAGCAAGCCTATGATGGAATTACTCACGCACGGCGGTGAGAATCATGAAATTGGTGATGGAGGATGGTTGATGATGAAGACGGCGACGAATCCCCCTCTCCGGAGCCCCGAACGGACTCCAGATCAGCCCTCCCGAGAGGTTTTAGGGCTTGGCGGCGGCTCCGTATCGTAAAACGCGATGATTTCTTCTATCCGATTTTTTTATCATCGAAACTCAATATATGGAGGTGGAGTTGGAGTCGGAGATGCAACAGGGGGCCCACGAGGTAGGGGGCGCGCCCCCCCACCCTCGTGAGACGGGTGTGGGCCCCCCGGTCTTCATCTTTGACGAGGATTTTTTATTGTTTTTTCTGAGATGTTCCGTGGAGTTTTAGGTCATTCCGAGAATATTTGTTTTCTGCACATAAAACAACACCATGGTAATTCTGCTGAAAACAGCGTCAGTCCGGGTTAGTTCCATTCAAATCATACAAGTTAGAGTCCAAAACAAGGGCAAAAGTGTTTGGAAAAGTAGATACGACAGAGACGTATCATGCAGCAAAGTGTCCCAATCCTTTTTGTAGCAAAGGACAAGCCTGGACAAACTATTATATGATGTAAAGCGCTCCCGAGGACACATGGGAATATCGTCAAGCTAGTTTTCATCATGTTCATATGATTCGCATTTGGTACCTTGATAATTTGGTATGTGGGTGGACCGGTGCTTGGGTACTGTCCTTACTGGGACAAGCATCCCACTTATGATTAACCTCTATTGCAAGCATCCACAACTACAACAAAAGTATTAAGGTAAACCTAACCATAGCATGAAACATATGGATCCAAATCAGCCCCTTACGAAGCAACGCATAAACTAGGGTTTAAGCTTCTGTCACTCTAGCAACCCATCATCTACTTATTACTTCCCAATGCCTTCCTCTAGGCCCAAATAATGGTGAAGTGTCATGTAGTCGATGTTCACATAACACCACTAGAGGAGAGACAACTTACATCCCATCAAAATATCGAACGAATACCAAATTCACATGACTACTAATAGCAAGACTTCTCCCATGTCCTCAGGAACAAAAGTAACTACTTACAAAGCATAAACATGTTCATAATCAAAGGGGTATTAATATGTATATAGGATCTGGACATATGATCTTCCACCAATTAAACCAACTAGCATCAACTACAAGGAGTAATTAACACTACTAGCAACCTACTAGCACCAATCCCGGACTTGGAGACAAGAATTGGATACAAGAGATGAACTAGGGTTTTGAGATGAGATGGTGCTGATGAAGATGTTGATGGAGATTGCCCTCTCCCGATGAGAGGAGCGTTGGTGATGATGATGGCGATGATTTCCCCCTCCGGGAGGGAAGTTTCCCCGGCAGAACAGCTTCGCCAGAGCCCTAGATTGGTTCCACCAAGGTTCCGCCTCGTGGCGGTGGAGTTTCGTCCGAGAAGATGGCTTATCAATTTTTTTCCATGGAAAGACTCCATATAGTAGAAGATGGCCACCGGAGGGCCACCAGGGGGCCCACGAGGTAGGGGGGCGCGCCCAGGGGGTAGGGCGCGCCCCCACCCTCGTGGGCAGGGTGTGGCCCCCCTGGTGAAGTTCTTGCTCTCAATATTTTTTTATATATTTGGAAAACATCTTCCGTGAAGTTTCAGGACTTTTGGAGTTGTGCAGAATAGGTCTCTAATATTTGCTCCTTTTCCAGCCCAGAATCCCAGCTGCCGGCATGCTCCTTCTTTATGTAAACCCTGTAAAATAAGAGAGAATATGCATACGTATTGTGACATAATGTGTAATAACAGCCCATAATGCAATAAATATTGATATAAAAGCATGATGCAAAATGGACGTATCAGCAACTTAGAACTATATGAGTGTCGTGTTAAAATTTGAAATTATTTCGGGTTCGTTTGCACTTTTTATACATTAATTGAGTATCTTCGCATTCAATGTGCATAATTAAAATTTGAACTAAAAGCACATGCTCCAGTGCATGAAAGTTGGTTGAAAAATAACATGTGTGTCCTAGGGTGAATTTCTAGGTCGCATGCAAGAAATGGGAATGGAATTCAAACATCCGGGCGTCGTGGCTCGGCCGGAAACATTGGGAAACTTGGTTTTTAAATTCATGTAAATCCAAAACACGCACGAGAATCATAAAACTTGGCATGGTGTCAGAACATGGCACCAACATGATGTGGTAATTTTTTGGCTGAATTGGGACAAGCTTTGGTATAATCTTCTTGCAAACCGGGGTTTCTCTCAAGAAGGCTCGTGGTTCCGAGAGGGAACTTGTCACCTCCGGGTGCGAAACGACATACACTACCTTTTCTCGCCTTGTGTTTTACAGAGGCAGCATAGACGATTAGGAGTTTCGTGTTAAATTTTGGAATTATTCCGGGTTCATTTGGCCTTTTTTAACATTAATTGAGTTTCTAGGCATTTAATGTGCATAATTCAAATTTGAACTACAAGAACATGCTCCAGTGCGCCAAAGTGGTTGAAAAATCATTTATGTGTACTTGGGTGAATTTCTAGGTCCCATGCAAGAAATGGAATGGAATTCAAGCATCTGGGCATCGTGGCTAGGCCGGAAACATCGAGAAACTTGGTTTTTAAGTTCTTGTAAATCCAAAACTCGCCTAAAAATCATGGAACTTGGCATGGTGTCATGACATGGCACCAACATGCCGTGGTAAATTTTTTGTCCGATTTGCAAAGGCGCACACATTAACAACCAACAAAGTCATTTTGGAACAAGTGTTGTCATGTTACAATCGGAAACACAAGTATTACTGAAACTATGGGCATTCTACTTACTATTTACATGCCGAGACACGTCCCCTTTTTGAATGGTCAGGAGGCGACGTGCGGGGTAGCTATTTGAGTATGGGAGGCGCACAATTAGACCCCTGCGTGTGCTTATCGGGAGGGGAACCCTTTGACCTCCATCAGTCGTCCACCTCTCTCCCAACGTCGCCATTAATGGCGCCCGAGCCCCTGTTTTATGGCATGACTATGTCTCACTCGACTGAGATTTAATAGAGAAAAAAGAAAATCTAAAAAGGAAATTTTGCACAGATCATGATGTAAGATCTGCTACCTCTTGAGCACTGCGTTGGTTTTCCCTTGAAGAGGAAAGGGTGATGTAGCAAAGCAGCGTAAGTATTTCCCTCAGTTTTTGAGAACCAAGGTATCAATCAACTAGGAGGCGACGCACGAGTCCCTCGCACCTACACAAACAAATAAACTCCTCCCAACCAAAGCGATAAAGGGGTTGTCAATCCCTTCACGGTCACCTACGAGAGTGAGATCTGATAGATATGATAACATAATATTTTTGGTATTTTTATGATAAAGAGTAATAAAGATGCAAGTAAAATAAATGGCAAAGGAAATAACTAAGTATTGGAAGATTAATATGATGGAAAATAGACCCACGGGCCATAGGTTTCACTAGAGGCTTCTCTTGAGAGCATAAGTATTACGGTGGGTGAACAAATTACTGTTGAGCAATTGACAAAATTGAGCATAGTTATGAGAATATCTAGGTATGATCATGTATATAGGCATCACGTCCAAGACAAGTAGACCGACTCCTGCCTGCATCTACTACTATTACTCCACACATCGACCACTATCCAGCATGCATCTAGAGTATTAAGTTCAAGAGAACAGAGTAACACTTTAAGCAAGATGACATGATGTAGAGGGATAAACTCATGGAATATGATATAAACCGCATCTTGTTATCCTCGATGGCAACAATACAATACGTGCCTTGCTGCCCCTACTGTCACTGGGAAAGGACACCGCAAGATTGAACCCAAAGCTAAGCACTTCTCCCGTTGCAAGAAAGATCAATCTAGTAGGCCAAACCAAACTGATAATTCGAAGTGACTTGCAAAGATAACCAATTATATATAAAAGAATTCGGAGAAGATTCAAATATTGTTCATAGATAAACTTGATCATAAACCCACAATTCATCGATCTCAACAAACACACCGCAAAAGAAGATTACATCGAATAGATCTCCACAAGAGAGGGGGAGAACTTTGTATTGAGATCCAAAAAGTGAGAAGAAGCCATCTAGCTAATATCTATGGACCCGTAGGTCTGAAGTAAACTATTCACACTTCATCGGAGAGGCTATGGTGTTGGTGTGCAAGCCCTCCGTGATCGATACCCCCTCCGGCGGAGCTCCGGAAAAGGCCCCAAGATGGGATCTCGTGGATACAGAAAGTTACGGTGGTGGAATTAGGGTTTTGGCTCCGTATCTGGTAGTTTGGGGGTACGTAGGTATATATAGGAGGAATGAGTACATCGGTGGAGCAACGTGGGCCCCAAGAGGGTGGAGGGTGCGCCTGGGGGGGAGGATAGACGCGCCCCCTACCTCGTGCCTTCCTAGTTGATTGCTTGACGTAGGGTCCAGGTCCTCTGGATCATGTTCGTTCCAAAAATCACGTTCCCAAAGGTTTCATTCCGTTTGGAGTCCGTTTGATATTCTTTTTCTGCGAAACCCTAAAATAGGCAAAAAACAGCAATTCTGGGCTGGGCCTCTGGTTAATAGGTTAGTCCCAAAAATAATATAAAAGTATTTAATAAATCCCAATAATGTCCAAAACAGGATATAATATAGCATGGAACAATAAAAAATTATAGATACATTGGAGACATATCAAGCATCCCCAAGCTTAATTCCTTCTCGTCCTCGAGTAGGTAAATGATGAAAACAATTTTTTTGATGTGGAATGCTACTTGGCATAATTTCAATGTAATTCTCTTAATTGTGGTATGAATATTCAGATCCGAAAGATTCAAGACAAAAGTTTAATATTGCCATAGAAATAATAATACTTCAAGCATACTAACTAAGCAATTATGTCTCTTCAAAATAACATGGCCAAAGAAAGTTATCCCTACAAAATCATATAGTCTGGCTATGCTCCATCTTCATCACACAAAGTATTCAAATCATGCACAACCCCGATGACAAGCCAAGAAATTGTTTCATACTTTTGGTGTTCTCAAACTTTTTCAATCTTCACGCAATACATGAGCGTGAGCCATGGACATAGCAATATAGGTGGAATAGAATGGTGGTTGTGGAGAAGACAAAAAGGGAGAAGATAGTCTCACATCAACTAGGCGTATCAACGGGCTATGGAGATGCCCATCAATAGATATCAATGTGAGTGAGTAGGGATTGCCATGCAATGGATGCACTAGAGCTATAAGTATATGAAAGCTCAACAAAAAGAAACTAAGTGGGTGTGCAGCCAACTTGCTTGCTCACGAAGACCTAGGGGCATTTTGAGGAAGCCCATCGTTGGAATATAAAAGCCAAGTTCTATAATGAAAAATTCCCACTAGTATATGAAAGTGATAGCATAAGAGACTCTCTATCATGAAGATCATGGTGCTACTTTGAAGCATAAGTGTGGAAAAAAGGATAGTAGTACTGCCCCTTTTCATTTATTCTTTTTTCTAGGCCTTTTTTTATTTGTCCTTTCTCTTTTTTTATTGGGACAACACTCTATGAATTATGATCATCACACTGCTATTTATTTACAACTCAATGATTACAACTCGATACTAGAACAAAGTATGACTATATATGAATGCCTCCGGTGGTGTACCGGGATAGCAATGATGCATGAGTGACTTATATGAAAGAATTATGAACGGTGGCTTTGCCACAACTAAAATGTCAACTACATGATCATGTGAAGCAATATGACAATGATGGAGCGTGTCAAAGTAAACGGAACGGTGGAAAGTTGCATGGCAATATATCTCAGAATGGCTATGGAAATGCCATGATAGGTAGGTATGGTGGCTGTTTTGAGGAAGGTATATGGTGGGTGTATGATACCGGCGAAAGGTGCGCGGTATAAGAGATGCTAGCAATGGTGGAAGGGTGAGAGTGCGTATAATCCATGGACTCAACATTAGTCATAAAGAACTCACATACTTATTGCAAAAATCTATTAGTTATCGAAGCAAAGTACTACGCGCATGCTCCTAGGGGGATAGATTGGTAGAAAAAGACCATCGCTCGTCCCCGACCGCCACTCATAAGGAGGACAATCAATAAATACATCATGCTCCGACTTCTTAACATAACGGTTCACCATACGTGCATGCTACGAGAATCACAAACTTCAACACAAGTATTTCTCAAATTCACAACTACTCAACTAGCATGACTCTAATATCACCATCTCCATATCTCAAAACAATTATCAAGTTTCAAACTTCTCATAGTATTCAACACACTCATAAGAAAATTTTATTATTAATCTTGAATGCCTAACATAATTAAAGCAAATTACCATGCTGTTTTGTAGGACTCTCAAAATAATCTAAGTGAAGCATGAGAGAACAATGGTTTCTATAAAACAAATCTACCAACGTGCTCTAAAAGATATAAGTGAAGCACTTGAGCAAAAACTATATAACTCAAAAGATATAAGTGAAGCACATAGAGTATTCTAACAATTTCCGAATCATGAGTGTCTCTCTCAAAAAGGTGTGTGCAGAAAGGATGATTGTGGAAAACTAACAAATAAAGACTCAAATAATACAAGACGCTCCAAGAAAAACACATATCATGTGGTAAATAAAAATATAGCTCCAAGTAAAGTTACCGATAGAAGTAGACGAACGAGGGGATGCCTTCCGGGGCATCCCCACGCTTTGGCTTTTAGGTGTCCTTAGATTATCTTGGGGATGCCATGGGCATCCCCAAGCTTAGTCTCTTTCCACTCCTTGTTCCATAGTCCATCAAATCTTTACCCAAAACTTGAAAACTTCACAACACAAAACTTAAAGTAGAAAATCTCGTGAGCTCCGTTAGCGAAAGAAAACAAAACACCACTTCAAGGTACTGTAATGAACTCATTCTTTATTTACATTGGTGTTAAACCTACTGTATTCCAACTTTTCTATGGTTTATAAACTCCATTACTAGCCATAGATTAATCAAAATAAGCAAACAACACACGAAAACCAGAATCTGTCAAAAACAAAGTAGTCTGTAGTAATCTGTATCAAACGCATACTTCTGGAACCCCAAATTTTTTAAAATAAATTGCTGGACGTGAGGAATTTATCTATTAATCATCTGAAAAAAATAATTAACTAAATAGCACTCTCCAATAAAAAATGGCAGCAATTCTCACGAGCGCTAAAGTTTCTGTTTTTTACAGCGAGATCAAAAAGACTTTCCCCAAGTCTTTCCCAACGGTTCTACTTGGTACAAACACTAATTAAACACAAAAAACAAAACCAAAATAGAGGCTAGATAAATTATTTATTACTAAACAGGAACAAAAAGCAAGGAATAAAAATAAAATTTGGTTGCCTCCCAACAAGCGCTATCGTTTAACGCCCCTAGCTAGGCATAAAAGCGAGGATAGATCTAGGTAGTGACATGTTTGGTAGGCAATCCATAAGTGGATATAATAATAGATTCATATGGTAATTTAATTTTCTTTCTAGGGAAGTGTTGCATGCCATTCCTTAACGTAAATTAGAATCTAATATTCCCTTCCTTCATATCAATAATTGCACCAATCGTTTCAAGGAAAGGTCTACCAAGAATAATAGGACATGAAGGATTGAAATCTATATCAAGAACAATGAAATCTACGGGCACATAATTCCTATTTGCAACAATAAGAACATAATTAATCTTCCCCATAGGTTTCTTAATAGTGGAATCCGCAAGGTGCAAGTTTAAAGAGCAATCATTAAAATCACGGAAACCTAGCAAATCACACAAAGTCTTTGGAATCGTGGAAACACTAGCACCCAAATCACACAAAGCATAGAATTCATGATCTTTAATCTTAATTTTAATAGTAGGTTCCCACTCATCATAAAGTTATCTAGGGATAGAAACTTCCAACTCAAGTTTTTCTTCATACGATTGCATCAAAGCATCAACGATATGTTTGGTAAAGGCTTTATTTTGACTATAAGCATGAGGAGAATTTAGCACGGATTGCAACAAGGAAATACAATCTATCAAAGATCAATTATCATAATTAAATTCCACGAAATCCAAAATAGTGGGTTCATTAATATTTAAAGTTTTGACTTCTTCAATCCCACTTTTAACAATTTTAGCATCAAGATCTAAAGACTCCGAATTTTTGGAACGCCTTCTAGGTAAAGGTGGATCATATTCAGTCCCATCATTATCAAGATTCATATTAGAAAACAAAGATTTAATAGGGGACACATCAATAACTTTTTGATCTTCATCTTTATTATCATGAAAACTAGAAGAACACGCTTTTATAAAGCAATTTTTCTTAGCACGCATCCTAGCGGTTCTTTCTTTGCACTCATCAATGGAAATTCTCATGGCTTTGAGAGACTCATTCATATCATTCTGAGGAGGAATAGATCTAAGTTTCAAAGAATCAACATCAAGAGAAATTCTATCAACGTTCCTAGCCAACTCATCAATCTTAAGCAATTTTTCTTCAATCAAAGCATTGAAATTCTTTCGCGAGGTAATAAATTATTTAATATTAGATTCAAAATCAGAGGGTATCTTTTTAAAATTTCCATAAGAATTGTTGTAGGAATTAGCATAATTATTAGAGGAATTAGTAGGATAAGGCCTAGGATTAAAGTTTCCTCTATACGCGTTGTTACCAAAATTATTCCTACCAACAAAATTCACACCCAAAGATTCATTATTATTCTCAATCAAAGTAGACAAAGGCATATCATTAGGATCAGAAGAAACACTTTTATTAGCAAATAATTTCATAAGTTCATCCATCTTACCACTCAAAACATTAATTTCTTCTATCGCATGCACTTTCTTATTAGTAGATCTTTCAGTGTGCCATTGAGAATAATTAACCATAATATTATCTAGGAGTTTAGTAGCTTCTCCTAAAGTGATTTTCCATAAAAGTGCCTTCCGCGGCCGAATCAAAAAGATTTCTAGAAGCAAAGTTCAATCCGGCATAAAAATTTAGTATAATCATCCACAAATTCAAACCATGTGTAGGGCAATTACGTATCATTAATTTCATCCTTCCAAGCTTGTGCAACATGTTCATGATGCTTAAAATTCATAATATCATTTCTAAGAGAGATGAGCTTAGCAGGAGGAAAAATACTTAGAGATAAAAGCATCTTTTCACTTATTCCATGAATGAATACTATTTTTAGGCAAAGACGAAAACCAAGCTTTAGCACGACCTCTAAGAGAAAAAGGAAATAGCTTCAATTTAACAATATCATTGTCCACATCTTTCATATTTTGCATATCACACAAATGAACGAAGTTGTTTAGATGGGTAGCGGCATCTTCACTAGAAAGGCCGGAAAACGGATCTTTCATGACAAGATTCAACAAAGCAGCATTAATTTCACAAGATTCAGCATCGGTAAGAGGAGCAATCGGAGTGCTAATAAAATCATTGTTGTTGGTATTGGTAAAGTCACACAATTTGATATTATCTTGAGCCATCATGACAAGCAAGCAAACCAACACACAAGCAAACAAGAAACATGCAAAAAGAGGCGAATAGAGAAAGAGAGGGAGGATGGAGAGAGAGGGCGAATAAAACGGCAAGGGTGAAGTGGGGGAGAGGAAAACGAGAGGCAAAAGGCAAATAATGTAATGCGGGAGATAAGGGTCTGTGATGGGTACTTGGTATGTTGACTTTTGCGTAGACTCCCCGGCAACAGCGCCAGAAATCCTTCTTGCTACCTCTTGAGCACTGCGTTGGTTTTCCCTTAAAGAGGAAAGGGTGATGCAGCAGAGCAGCGTAAGTATTTCCCTCAGTTTTTGAGAACCAAGGTATCAATCCAGTAGGAGGCCACGCACGAGTCCCTCGCACATACACAAACAAATAAACTCCTCGCAACCAACACAATAAAGGGGTTGTCAATCCCTTCACGGTCATCTACGAGAGTGAGATCTGATAGATATGATAAGATAATATTTTTGGTATTTTTATGATAAGGAGAAATAAACATGCAAGTAAAATAAATGGCAAAGGAAATAACTAAGTATTAGAAGATTAAAATGATGGAAAATAGACCCGGGGGCCATAGGTTTCACTAGAGGCTTCTCTCGAGAGCATAACTATTACGGTGTGTGAACAAATTACTGTTAAGCAATTGACAGAATTGAGCATAGTTATGAGAATATCTAGGTATGATCATGTATATAGGCATCATGTCCAAGACAAGTAGACCGACTCCTGCCTGCAT